>NC_051179.1:141692624-141714461 GCF_013339695.2 Rhipicephalus sanguineus | reverse complement strand
CATAGGGCAACCTTCATTTGGTGGTAAACTGTGTGTTGAAACTGAAGTACGTTTGTTTCAGGCAAAACCGCACCAAAAATTACGATCTCCTCCAACCGACATCGACGTACGACTTTGCAAATTCCTGTCCTCTTCAAACGGCCCCGCAAACTCAATCGCCAGGCAACAGGAAACATTGTGAATAAGGAAACAACATCAAACGATACCATCACATCATCATCATCAAGCCGCTGTGTACGCACGACAGTCGCAAATTCCCGAGAGTTTTGACTGACCGGCCATTGTTCTCGGTTAACGGTCTCAGCAACTCAACCAGAAACTTTGACAAGTTGTAAGTTGGGACCAACGAAGGACGATAGGGCGAAGAGGACAGCCTCCTTGTGAAACCTTGGGCAGTCCATAAATTGTTGGCGTGGTCCCATCGAAGAAACACAGTCGGCGGTACAACGCTTGATCAATGCTTCCTTGTTGCGCAGTGCCGTAACTGTTCCACCAGTTGTCGTTCCGATTTTGCTGTCGGGTCACGGGTCGCTTCACAAAATGCGAGAATCGAATCTCAAGATGTTTGCACATTTTCTCCTCATAGTCCCTTCGGTCTAGCAAAACCGTGCCTTTTCCTTTATCAGCCGAAAGACGACAATAGAATTGTCTGACTTGAGATCCTTGAGCGCATCGCGTTCCTCAGCGGTAAGGTTCGTACAAGGGCTTTGGCACCTGCCAGGACACTGACGATTCGGCTACGAGCCAAATTCACCCCCGTTGTGTCCTGAATGTGTCGCATTTTTGTCAACCTCCGCGATAATGTCCCGTTCGGCACTCTTTGTGGGGCTATCGCGAAGCTCGGCCTTTCGACAGCAGACTGATGTGGTTGTCTGGACAGTTGCCTCGAAGAAATGGTTACCGCTCTGAACCGTCTCGTTCCGGCTGACGATGATGTATTAAACGAGCAAGTTTGTGGCGATGGACTCGATGCATTTGTTCTTTCTAAATCCTCAGCTTGCTTGCGCGCCCTGATAATGTCATGGAAATCATTGGGACGGAGCTTTGATCGGAGACAGGTTCCGCCGCATACACGCGACGTCTTACTTGTGTATTTGTTGCTTGGTGTCCTGGATTCTGGCTTTCAGGCAGTTGCGGCTGAAGTCCCGTGCAAGTGCGGCCGTAGGAGTGTCCACGAGGCGTTGGCAGTACAGGCTCTGGGTACCACGTTGTTGTTCAGGCACTCGTAGTTGAAAGCAGATGACATCTAGCCGCAAATCTTTGTAGACTGGTTGATGTACTCCCTCACTGTGCCAAGAACGAATACTTCCGTACAGCAACTCCTAGAATGCAAAAATGTTCCAAAAGCGGGAGAGTTCATGATTAAAATAGATACTCCGACTTAACATAACAAAATATAACAAAAACTACACAGACGTTTCGTCACCTATGCGGGTGACATCTTCAGTATGAACTGGCACCGAATGAGCGGAGGTCATCCAGTCATTTCTAGTCTCGTATGTCTCTGTACACATCCGGTAGGGGGCCACGGTTGCTGTTGCACGCCGACCTGTCACGGCGGATGAACCACGACTCGAGAAGCTTTCTCTTGCCCCACCTTTGTTCCCGAGCCAGCGTCGTCGCATTACTGAAGTCGAAGGCATGCCCCGTCGTCCAGCAGTGTTCGACGAGTTCGCTCTGGAATGTGTGGCATGGGTGGCTTTGGCGACGTCCCCTTTGTGCTCTTGAGCCTTGTTGACCGCTTCCTGCCTGTTTCGCCTATGTATGTGGCGTCGCAGTCCCCGCACGGTACCTTGTAAACGACCCCGCTTTGATCGTTCGCCGGGGTGCGGTCCTTTAGGCTTGGTGAACACGTTTCCCAAGGTACAATGAGGTCTGAAAAACGGTTTTAATGCCCAGCGGACGAAGTGCTCTCCGAACAGAGTCTGACACGCCCTGAACGTAAGGGATGGAGACAATGGATGTTGTGTTTTCTCGTGCCGCACTTCTTGTTCCCCCTCGCATACGTCTCATGGTGTCGTTGATAAACGTCCTCGGATAATGCCTTTGCTCCAACGCTCCAACCACATTTTCCATCTCATGTCGCCGCAAGTGCTGATCAGAACAAACAGCATCGCAACGGGACAAGAACGTCCTAACGACGGACCGTTTGTGCTCGGCCGGGTGATGTGAGTGGAAGGACAAAAAGCCTCCGGTATCGCATTGTTTCCGGTACACTGTTGTTTCCACCCCGCCATTACAAGCCCTGCGGACAAGTATATCCAAAAATGGCAAGGCATTATCCTTCTCTACTTCATAGGTAAACTTAATGGCAGGATGTACGCCGTTCAGTGCCTCATGGAAAGCAGCCAGATTTGCCCTCTTTAGGATGACGAAAGTGTCATCAACGTACCTACGGTATAGTTTCAACTGAAAAGGTAGAACCTCCAGCGCCCGTGTTTCGACGTGCTCCATCACTAAGTTGGCCATGGTGACGGAGACTGGACTTCCCATAGGGCAACCTTCAATTTGGTGGTAAACTGTGTTGTTGAAACTGAAGTACGTTTGTTTCAGGCAAAACCGCAACAAAATTACGATCTCCTCCACCGACATCGACGTACGACTTTGCAAATTCCTGTCCTCTTTCAAACGGGCCTCCGCAACCTCAATCGCCAGGACAACAGGAACATTTGTGAATAAAGAAACAACATCAAACGATACCATCACATCATCATCATCAAGCCGCTGTGTACGCACGACAGTCGCAAATTCCCGAGAGTTTTTGACTGACCGGCCATTGTTCTCGGTTAACGGTCTCAGCAACTCAACCAGAAACTTTGACAAGTTGTAAGTTGGTGACCCAACGAAGGACACGATAGGGCGAAGAGGACAGCCCTCCTTGTGAACCTTGGGCAGTCCATAAATTGTTGGCGTGGTCCCATCCGAAGAAAACAGTCGGCGGTACAACGCTTGATCAATGCTTCCCTTGTTGCGCAGTGCCCGTAACTGTTCCACCAGTTGTCGTTCCGATTTTGCTGTCGGGTCACGGGTCAGCTTCACAAAATGCGAGGAATCGCTCAAGATGTTGCACATTTTCACCTCATAGTCACTTCGGTCTAGCAAAACCGTGCCTTTTCCTTTATCAGCCGACAAGACGACGATAGAATTGTCTGACTTGAGATCCTTGAGCGCATCGCGTTCCTCAGCGGTAAGGTTCGTACAAGGGCTTTTGGCACCTGCCAGGACACTGACGATTCGGCTACGAGCCAAATTCACCCCCGTTGTGTCCTGAATGTGTCGCAACTTTTGCTCAACCTCCGCGATAATGTCCCGTTTCGGCACTCTTCGTGGGGCTATCGCGAAGCTCAGGCCTTTCGACAGCAGACTGATGTGGTTGTCTGACAGTTGCCTCGAAGAAAGGTTATGTACCGCTCTGAAACCGTCTCGTTCCGGCCGACGATGATGTATTAAACGAGCAAGTTTGTGGCGATGGACGTCGATGCATTTGTTCCTTTCTAAATCCTCAGCTTGCTTGCGCGCCCTGATAATGTCATGGAAATCATTGGGACGGAGCTTTGATCGGAGACAGGTTTCCGCCGCATACACGCGACGTCTTACTTGGTGTATTTGTTGCTTGTTGTCCTGGATTCTGGCTTTCAGGCAGTTGCGGCTGAAGTCCCGTGCAAGCTTGCGGCCGTACGGAGTGTCCACGAGGGTCTTGCAGTACAGGCTCCTGGGTACCACGTTGTTGTTCAGGCACTCGTAGTTGAAACGCAGATGACATTCTAGCCGCACAATCTTTGTAGACTGGTTGATGTACTCCCTCACTGTGCCAAGAAGAATACTTCCGTACAGAACTCTTATGAATGCAAAAATGTTCCAAAAGCCGGGAGAGTTCATGATTAAAATAGATACTCCGACTTAACATAACAAAATATAACAAAAACTACACAGACGTTTCGTCACCTATGCGGGTGACATCTTCAGTATGAACTGGCACCGAATGAGCGGAGGTCATCCAGTCATTTCTAGTCTCGTATGTCTCTGTACACATCCGGTAGGGGGCCACGGTTGCTGTTGCACGCCGACCTGTCACGGCGGATGAACCACGACTCGAGAAGCTTTCTCTTGCCCCACCTTTGTTCCCGAGCCAGCGTCGTCGCATTACTGAAGTCGAAGGCATGCCCCGTCGTCCAGCAGTGTTCGACGAGTTCGCTCTTGGAATGTGTGGCATGGGTGGCTTTGGCGACGTCCCCTTTGTGCTCTTTGAGCCTTGTTGACCGCTTCCTGCCTGTTTCGCCTATGTATGTGGCGTCGCAGTCCCCGCACGGTACCTTGTAAACGACCCCGCTTTGATCGTTCGCCGGGGTGCGGTCTTTAGGCTTGGTGAACACGTTTCCCAAGGTACAATGAGGTCTGAAAACGGTTTTAATGCCCAGCGGACGAAGTGCTCTCCGAACAGAGTCTGACACGCCCTGAACGTAAGGGATGGAGACAATGGATGTTGTGTTTTCTCGTGCCGCACTTCTTGTTCCCCCTCGCATACGTCTCATGGTGTCGTTGATAAACGTCCTCGGATAATGCCTTTGCTCCAACGCTCCAACCACATTTTCCATCTCATGTCGCCGCAAGTGCTGATCAGAACAAACAGCATCGCAACGGGACAAGAACGTCCTAACGACGGACCGTTTGTGCTCGGCCGGGTGATGTGAGTGGAAGGACAAAAAGCCTCCGGTATCGCATTGTTTCCGGTACACTGTTGTTTCCACCCCGCCATTACAAGCCCTGCGGACAAGTATATCCAAAAATGGCAAGGCATTATCCTTCTCTACTTCATAGGTAAACTTAATGGCAGGATGTACGCCGTTCAGTGCCTCATGGAAAGCAGCCAGATTTGCCCTCTTTAGGATGACGAAAGTGTCATCAACGTACCTACGGTATAGTTTCAACTGAAAAGGTAGAACCTCCAGCGCCCGTGTTTCGACGTGCTCCATCACTAAGTTGGCCATGGTGACGGAGACTGGACTTCCCATAGGGCAACCTTCAATTTGGTGGTAAACTGTGTTGTTGAAACTGAAGTACGTTTGTTTCAGGCAAAACCGCAACAAAATTACGATCTCCTCCACCGACATCGACGTACGACTTTGCAAATTCCTGTCCTCTTTCAAACGGGCCTCCGCAACCTCAATCGCCAGGACAACAGGAACATTTGTGAATAAAGAAACAACATCAAACGATACCATCACATCATCATCATCAAGCCGCTGTGTACGCACGACAGTCGCAAATTCCCGAGAGTTTTTGACTGACCGGCCATTGTTCTCGGTTAACGGTCTCAGCAACTCAACCAGAAACTTTGACAAGTTGTAAGTTGGTGACCCAACGAAGGACACGATAGGGCGAAGAGGACAGCCCTCCTTGTGAACCTTGGGCAGTCCATAAATTGTTGGCGTGGTCCCATCCGAAGAAAACAGTCGGCGGTACAACGCTTGATCAATGCTTCCCTTGTTGCGCAGTGCCCGTAACTGTTCCACCAGTTGTCGTTCCGATTTTGCTGTCGGGTCACGGGTCAGCTTCACAAAATGCGAGGAATCGCTCAAGATGTTGCACATTTTCACCTCATAGTCACTTCGGTCTAGCAAAACCGTGCCTTTTCCTTTATCAGCCGACAAGACGACGATAGAATTGTCTGACTTGAGATCCTTGAGCGCATCGCGTTCCTCAGCGGTAAGGTTCGTACAAGGGCTTTTGGCACCTGCCAGGACACTGACGATTCGGCTACGAGCCAAATTCACCCCCGTTGTGTCCTGAATGTGTCGCAACTTTTGCTCAACCTCCGCGATAATGTCCCGTTTCGGCACTCTTCGTGGGGCTATCGCGAAGCTCAGGCCTTTCGACAGCAGACTGATGTGGTTGTCTGACAGTTGCCTCGAAGAAAGGTTATGTACCGCTCTGAAACCGTCTCGTTCCGGCCGACGATGATGTATTAAACGAGCAAGTTTGTGGCGATGGACGTCGATGCATTTGTTCCTTTCTAAATCCTCAGCTTGCTTGCGCGCCCTGATAATGTCATGGAAATCATTGGGACGGAGCTTTGATCGGAGACAGGTTTCCGCCGCATACACGCGACGTCTTACTTGGTGTATTTGTTGCTTGTTGTCCTGGATTCTGGCTTTCAGGCAGTTGCGGCTGAAGTCCCGTGCAAGCTTGCGGCCGTACGGAGTGTCCACGAGGGTCTTGCAGTACAGGCTCCTGGGTACCACGTTGTTGTTCAGGCACTCGTAGTTGAAACGCAGATGACATTCTAGCCGCACAATCTTTGTAGACTGGTTGATGTACTCCCTCACTGTGCCAAGAAGAATACTTCCGTACAGAACTCTTATGAATGCAAAAATGTTCCAAAAGCCGGGAGAGTTCATGATTAAAATAGATACTCCGACTTAACATAACAAAATATAACAAAAACTACACAGACGTTTCGTCACCTATGCGGGTGACATCTTCAGTATGAACTGGCACCGAATGAGCGGAGGTCATCCAGTCATTTCTAGTCTCGTATGTCTCTGTACACATCCGGTAGGGGGCCACGGTTGCTGTTGCACGCCGACCTGTCACGGCGGATGAACCACGACTCGAGAAGCTTTCTCTTGCCCCACCTTTGTTCCCGAGCCAGCGTCGTCGCATTACTGAAGTCGAAGGCATGCCCCGTCGTCCAGCAGTGTTCGACGAGTTCGCTCTTGGAATGTGTGGCATGGGTGGCTTTGGCGACGTCCCCTTTGTGCTCTTTGAGCCTTGTTGACCGCTTCCTGCCTGTTTCGCCTATGTATGTGGCGTCGCAGTCCCCGCACGGTACCTTGTAAACGACCCCGCTTTGATCGTTCGCCGGGGTGCGGTCTTTAGGCTTGGTGAACACGTTTCCCAAGGTACAATGAGGTCTGAAAACGGTTTTAATGCCCAGCGGACGAAGTGCTCTCCGAACAGAGTCTGACACGCCCTGAACGTAAGGGATGGAGACAATGGATGTTGTGTTTTCTCGTGCCGCACTTCTTGTTCCCCCTCGCATACGTCTCATGGTGTCGTTGATAAACGTCCTCGGATAATGCCTTTGCTCCAACGCTCCAACCACATTTTCCATCTCATGTCGCCGCAAGTGCTGATCAGAACAAACAGCATCGCAACGGACAAGAACGTCCTAACGACGGACCGTTTGTGCTCGGCCGGGTGATGTGAGTGGAAGGACAAAAAGCCTCCGGTATCGCATTGTTTCCGGTACACTGTTGTTTCCACCCCGCCATTACAAGCCCTGCGGACAAGTATATCCAAAAATGGCAAGGCATTATCCTTCTCTACTTCATAGGTAAACTTAATGGCAGGATGTACGCCGTTCAGTGCCTCATGGAAAGCAGCCAGATTTGCCCTCTTTAGGATGACGAAAGTGTCATCAACGTACCTACGGTATAGTTTCAACTGAAAAGGTAGAACCTCCAGCGCCCGTGTTTCGACGTGCTCCATCACTAAGTTGGCCATGGTGACGGAGACTGGACTTCCCATAGGGCAACCTTCAATTTGGTGGTAAACTGTGTTGTTGAAACTGAAGTACGTTTGTTTCAGGCAAAACCGCAACAAAATTACGATCTCCTCCACCGACATCGACGTACGACTTTGCAAATTCCTGTCCTCTTTCAAACGGGCCTCCGCAACCTCAATCGCCAGGACAACAGGAACATTTGTGAATAAAGAAACAACATCAAACGATACCATCACATCATCATCATCAAGCCGCTGTGTACGCACGACAGTCGCAAATTCCCGAGAGTTTTTGACTGACCGGCCATTGTTCTCGGTTAACGGTCTCAGCAACTCAACCAGAAACTTTGACAAGTTGTAAGTTGGTGACCCAACGAAGGACACGATAGGGCGAAGAGGACAGCCCTCCTTGTGAACCTTGGGCAGTCCATAAATTGTTGGCGTGGTCCCATCCGAAGAAAACAGTCGGCGGTACACGCTTGATCAATGCTTCCCTTGTTGCGCAGTGCCCGTAACTGTTCCACCAGTTGTCGTTCCGATTTTGCTGTCGGGTCACGGGTCAGCTTCACAAAATGCGAGGAATCGCTCAAGATGTTGCACATTTTCACCTCATAGTCACTTCGGTCTAGCAAAACCGTGCCTTTTCCTTTATCAGCCGACAAGACGACGATAGAATTGTCTGACTTGAGATCCTTGAGCGCATCGCGTTCCTCAGCGGTAAGGTTCGTACAAGGGCTTTTGGCACCTGCCAGGACACTGACGATTCGGCTACGAGCCAAATTCACCCCCGTTGTGTCCTGAATGTGTCGCAACTTTTGCTCAACCTCCGCGATAATGTCCCGTTTCGGCACTCTTCGTGGGGCTATCGCGAAGCTCAGGCCTTTCGACAGCAGACTGATGTGGTTGTCTGACAGTTGCCTCGAAGAAAGGTTATGTACCGCTCTGAAACCGTCTCGTTCCGGCCGACGATGATGTATTAACGAGCAAGTTTGTGGCGATGGACGTCGATGCATTTGTTCCTTTCTAAATCCTCAGCTTGCTTGCGCGCCCTGATAATGTCATGGAAAATCATTGGGGACGGAGCTTTGATCGGAGACAGGTTTCCGCCGCATACACGCGACGTCTTACTTGGTGTATTTGTTGCTTGTTGTCCTGGATTCTGGCTTTCAGGCAGTTGCGGCTGAAGTCCCGTGCAAGCTTGCGGCCGTACGGAGTGTCCACGAGGGTCTTGCAGTACAGGCTCCTGGGTACCACGTTGTTGTTCAGGCACTCGTAGTTGAAACGCAGATGACATTCTAGCCGCACAATCTTTGTAGACTGGTTGATGTACTCCCTCACTGTGCCAAGAAGAATACTTCCGTACAGAACTCTTATGAATGCAAAAATGTTCCAAAAGCCGGGAGAGTTCATGATTAAAATAGATACTCCGACTTAACATAACAAAATATAACAAAAACTACACAGACGTTTCGTCACCTATGCGGGTGACATCTTCAGTATGAACTGGCACCGGAATGAGCGGGCGCTGGAGGTTCTACCTTTTCAGTTGAAACTATACCGTAGGTACGTTGATGACACTTTCGTCATCCTAAAGAGGGCAAATCTGGCTGCTTTCCATGAGGCACTGAACGGCGTACATCCTGCCATTAAGTTTACCTATGAAGTAGAGAAGGATAATGCCTTGCCATTTTGGATATACTTGTCCGCAGGGCTTGTAATGGCGGGGTGGAAACAACAGTGTACCGGAAACAATGCGATACCGGAGGCTTTTTGTCCTTCCACTCACATCACCCGGCCGAGCACAAACGGTCCGTCGTTAGGACGTTCTTGTCCCGTTGCGATGCTGTTTGTTCTGATCAGCACTTGCGGCGACATGAGATGGAAAATGTGGTTGGAGCGTTGGAGCAAAGGCATTATCCGAGGACGTTATCAACGACACCATGAGACGTATGCGAGGGGGAACAAGAAGTGCGGCACGAGAAACACAACATCCATTGTCTCCATCCCTTACGTTCAGGGCGTGTCAGACTCTGTTCGGAGAGCACTTCGTCCGCTGGGCATTAAAACCGTTTTCAGACCTCATTGTACCTTGGGAAACGTGTTCACCAAGCCTAAAGACCGCACCCCGGCGAACGATCAAAGCGGGGTCGTTTACAAGGTACCGTGCGGGGACTGCGACGCCACATACATAGGCGAAACAGGCAGGAAGCGGTCAACAAGGCTCAAAGAGCACAAAGGGGACGTCGCCAAAGCCACCCATGCCACACATTCCAAGAGCGAACTCGTCGAACACTGCTGGACGACGGGGCATGCCTTCGACTTCAGTAATGCGACGACGCTGGCTCGGGAACAAAGGTGGGGCAAGAGAAAGCTTCTCGAGTCGTGGTTCATCCGCCGTGACAGGTCGGCGTGCAACAGCAACCGTGGCCCCCTACCGGATGTGTACAGAGACATACGAGACTAGAAATGACTGGATGACCTCCGCTCATTCGGTGCCAGTTCATACTGAAGATGTCACCCGCATAGGTGACGAAACGTCTGTGTAGTTTTTGTTATATTTTGTTATGTTAAGTCGGAGTATCTATTTTAATCATGAACTCTCCCGGCTTTTGGAACATTTTTGCATTGACTCTTCATAGCTGTCATGCCCGGGTGATTTTTACGTGCGTCAAACGAAGAACATCATTCCTTGCTGCTTGAGGTATGATCACTCGATTTCCCCTTAGGATGCAATGCCGATGCAGAGATAACTCAGTCTTCCTTGTTGCACAACCAGCAAGATCGTTGCGGAATTTTTGCCGGCCAACCATAGAGGATGTATTTCTTCACCGTGGACAAAATAAGGTCCCTCTTCACGAGTTCCGCGATGTCAGACGCTTGAAAGGGTGGGTACCCCACAGCGTCCAGCAGCAACGCGTCACCAGATGGTTGCCTCTCGTCCTCGTGTCCCGGTACTGGAAGACGGCTTAATGCGTCAGCGTTGCTGTTGTGGTGACCTGGCCGATTTTCCAAGCTGTAGTCATATGCAGCCAAAAAAAAACAATTCAACAAACCATTCTTGGGAAAGCAACTTCTGGAATGCGTTTCGCTATGTTAAACAATCCCAGCAGGGGCTGGTGATCAGTCGTAATAATGAAGTTACGTCCAGCCAAATACTGGTGGAACTTCATTACGTCATACACGATGGCTAAACCCCCTTTCTCAGTTTGTGCATATTTTGGCTCACTCGATCCGAGCGTTTTAGAAGCGTGTGCTACTGGGTATTCTGTGCCGTCTTGTTCCCGTTGAGCCAGCACGGCTCTAATTCCAGCAGGTGATGCGTCGCACGACAGCAGAATTGGTTGCTTCGGGTCATACGAAATAAGAACTGCTTCTGACGATAACAGGTTCTTTAGTGCAATAAAGGCTCGGTGGGGCTGGTTGTTCCAGCTCCAATCACTGTCTTTGTCCAACAAGCAGTGAAGTAGTTCCGCGACTTCTGCTTTTCCTTTTGGGAATCTGCTATAAAAATTAATTACTCCAAGGAGCGATTGCAGTTCCTTCTTTGATGACGGCGTTGTTGCGTTCAGGATCACGTCCACCTTGGTTATAGAAGGATGGATGTCCATAGCATCATTCACAGGCGTGGCGCATGCCTACAAATTCTAACATCGGCTAATTGTTTTTTGTAATATTAGAAATAATTGTAGGTTTTTAACGTTCAAAACCACGTTATGATTATGAGGGACGCCTATACTAATATAAAAACAATACTTACATTAATTATTGCTACATTAAAGTTCATGTCTGCGATTTTACGTGCCCTAATCACGATACAACTTTAAAGCACGTCGTAGCGTGCGGTCCCAAATTAATATTGTCCACCACAGGTTCTTTAACGTGACCTTATGTCTATGCAAACGGGCGTTATTGCGTTTAGCCACTGTGAAATTAAGGCGGTCGAGGCCGCCATTCGACGAGCTTTTTGGAGTTTATCAGTTGAACTCCTTAACCGCTAAACTACAGCGGCATCGAAATAAATAATCGTTATTTACCTTCGACTCAAAAAAAAACGTTTAATTACATTGATGGTATCAATTGTAATTGACCGCATTGCAGCCAGGGGTCTTGCAAGCCATATCCATTCGCTTTGTAATCCAAGGGCAGTGGCACGCAAGCAAACTTCTGGTAAAGCTGCACATGTGTTCTAGTTACTAGTCTAACAAATTGTCGCTTCCTGCAATATGTAGCGCAAATCTATCTGAAATGGCCACGCATTTGAATACACAGTTTGGAAATTAATACATTCAAAGTGATATCGTCCTGAAGTTCCTACAAGGTGGATCTTCTAGCTGATTTTATTCGGACGCACAAACACACGTACGCACACACGGAATACTTCTGCGTTCCACAAACTCATTAGGGAATTGCTGCCTTTAATTAGGCAACAACCGCACGTCCGCCGTTATCCTGGGCAAACTTATCAGCTACGATTTGTCAGCGTGAATATGCGCAGTGAGACAATCTATCAATGCTAAGTGAGACAATTTGTAATTAAATAATGTTAAAAGTGAATTCGTGAGTTTCAGGTAATCAGCCACTAATTTGCGTCAGTTTGTTTTTATGGACGGCCGCCATACTCCACATATGTAATACTTTTGACGGAATGTTTCGCTCAGATCCGAAACAGCGTTTTCAAGAATCAGCGTTCGTAGAGACGTGGTATATGTATGGTTCAGGAAAGAAATTGAATTATAGCTTACCTTGTCTACTCGCATATGCTATCCGCATAAAGGCAAGAAGGCAAAACGCACGTAGACGAGCCATAGAACCTTTTCAAATATTAGAACAAAATAGTCGTACTACGTGCAGTCCACCGCGGCTTTGAACCCACAAAGTAACTCTGAAACAAGAGCGACTACAATGTAGCAGAGCTCTATCTTCTAGCTGATTTCATTCGGACGCACAAACACACGTACGCACAAACGGAATACTTTTGCGTTCCAAAGACTCATTAGGGAATTGCTGCCTTTAATTATGCAACAACCGCAGGTCTGCCGTTATCCTGTTCAAGCAACATCATTCAGGAGGATTCCGCACACGCATTGTTCTTTCTTTTTCGTGGCGGTATTAAGTGCTGGTATTTAAATTGCGAAGCATTTCTTGGCGAATGAATAGCATTTTGAATCTATCTATCTATCTATCTATCTATCTATCTATCTATCTATCTATCTATCTATCTATCTATCTATCTATCTATCTATCTATCTATCTATCTATCTATCTATCTATCTATCTATCTAGCCGCCTACTTCTCAGCGTTCTCGTGATTGTCTCCTTAACTCGTGAGACCCTTTCCCTCAGTCTACCCTCACGCCCCATGGGATGGGGCACACGTGATTCACAGTCTATATAACCGAGCAACGGCCAGAACACACATTGGATATTGCAGCGCAATATCCAAGAGGCCCGTTTCGCAGAAAATCCGATGCCTGCGTCGGCGGCGTTATAGGTGGGCGAGAGATCTCGATGATAGAAAAAAAATGATGGATTATCATATTTCGAACTGGAATCAACAAAGGCATTCTGCATGGCAGCCAGGCACTCTACCGCAAAACCACGCCAGCGTTTCAAGCGTCTTGAGAAAAAAACCCTGAGCAGGTGTCATCTTTGGGCAGCGACAAATATGGTTTATAATTTTTCAAGCTTTTCTTCTCAAAAACTCGATATGATTATGAGAGACGCCTTGGTGGGGGGCTCCGAAAATTTCGAGCACCTGGGGTTCTTTAACGTGCACCTAAGTAAGCAGACAGGTGTTTTTTTTCCATTTGGCTTCCCAACGAAATGGCACCGCTCACGCTGGGAATCGAACCCGCGCCCTCGAGCTTAGCAGCACGACACCCTACTTGATAACCTACCACGGCGGGTGACAATTATGGTTGCAGTGTTGGCTATCCGTTTTGCTATTAATGTAATTGACGTTACATACCTATTTCGACGACTCAGAGAGCTATAGTCACGCGTTGCTCCACCCCGGAGGAACACGTCAACTAGCGCTGCTAATGATATGTACTTCATCGCACCGTGTCGCGCGCTACGTTTCGATAAATGTGACGTCTTTACTCTAATGAGAGTTCAGATGTTAAGACATAGCATAAACTGCTCTTCAGGCGCCAGTGTAGTATTTATGCCTGACAAACAAACGATGTGCACGCAACTACACAAATTACAAAAAGACGTCGATCCACCTCTCCTGTAACGCTTGGCTCAAAGCATAGAAATACGGCATAGGCTGCCACTCGCTGGCTGCTTCGCATGAAATTGATTCGCACGCAGCGTGGGATGCACCGACATTTTCTTACTAGGTAAGAAAACAAATTGGAATAGTGCTTCTTGAATGAAATGAACATCTATTAGAGCGGCCAATTGGGCGCGCAGCTTACATTTCCCGCATTCGCTAACCCCATAAAATACGAAAATTGCCTGCCGGTTTAATAAAGAGTACATACAAGAATAATGTGTTGGTTGCATTATCGTGGCAAATTTTACTTGTTTACGGACTGACTTATATCTGTTAAGACAAGCGGTATCCGATGTATAACTATAAGGCTTGTTATGAAAGGGCATTTTAACACTAGCACAATCACAGATCGGGCAGTTTGAAAAATTTTCGGGCGACTACGTATGAGAGCTAACGTGCAGGGCACATGAAGTGTATCGTCAGTTTCGTGTGTGATTGAGGAGAACATAATTAATTTACGCTCTAGCAATAACCTTTCGTAGTTTGAGTTGCTTAAATTGCTCCGTTTTTCTTCAACGCTTTCGCGCCAGGTTTTCCATAACATTATCTCCTTAGTTTTGTACACTATGTGTCAGCTTGCAGTTGTGTTCTTCAAAATGATGAACATATGCACGCACTGGGGTGCACGCAGCTTAGCGACATAGGTGTAACCGTAATATAAGTATGTCCTCGGCGTTGCTAATAAAGAACGGGGTGGTATTGTTAAGACGTAGCATATTGGAAATGTTTCTACTGTTAAATGACCTTTTACGGAACATAGCGGCAATTACAAGGGACCATATAGTTATCCTGCATATCAAACGTTTCCATTGTTGTAATAATTATGTGCAACAGTATGTCGCTAAGGCATCTGTCTATAATACACTTAAATGTCAGTAGCTACTTTATACGATGATGACGAGCCGCGCCTTCTGCGAAACTTGCTGTCTCTTAGCCTATTTTTTTTTTTTGCTATGTAGAAGGTACATTGCTTTAATATTAAAACACGTGGGATGAAATTCCGAGCATCAAACAACGGTACTCTCACGTCAGTGCGGCGTTAGGTCAGCTGCAAATGGTTTTATAATATTGAAGTTTCTTATTTGTTTGAATAATGAAATCGCCTTCTCACTTAGTGAACGACTCAGATCAATTGTGCCATACGAGGCTTCACTTACGTGAAATTGGCAGCATATTTTCAGTTTGCGAGTGCTTTCCTGCCCAAGAACATGCAGCTTTCTAATTATTACAAAGCTGAAGGGAGTTAAGAAAGGAATGCTACCACTGCAACAATAATACAAAATGATATTATTATTGTAACGCTCATTTGCGCACCGCTTGACAAACATGACAGTAGTGCCTCAAGAGCGTAGCAAGGAATGCGTTAGCAACAAATATAAATGTTAAAGTATAAAATAAATGTTAAATATAATGTTAGAAATAAATGTTAAATAAATTATAAATACGGTCGGACCGAAGAGCGAGGTTGGCTGGCAATCGTGAAGGCCGTTTCACACGGCCTTCACGATTGCCAGCCTTCACGATTGCCACGGCTATGGAGACATTGGTTTCCATTCTCCAAATTTTTGGCAACCTTGCCATATTTACAGAACAGTACCACGTTTGCTGTTACAACTCGGCTGTTTCCAAATGAAGCTGCCAAGAGCAGCTTCTTTTTTGTGTTTTTTTTTCTAGATCCTGATACGCGGCTCCAAATTTTTGGCAACCTTGCCATATTTACAGAACAGTACCACGTTTGCTGTTACAACTCGGCTGTTTCCAAATGAAGCTGCCAAGAGCAGCTTCTTTTTTGTGTTTTTTTTTCTAGATCCTGATACGCGGCGCTGTTGCCTTGCGAGAGAAGCTAGGTTGTCATCCGCGTCATCAAAACCTTTGAGGTATACATCGTCAGCGTGAACGGAGTGTTCTATGTAGGTATGTGCACCAATACCGTTTAGTGGTGACAAATAGAAAGCCTGGTTGCTTGGCGTCTGGATTAAGTATCAGTCATGCTTGCGAGAGGTTTCAGCCACCAATGCTGTGATAGAAGGTAAAAATGAAAAAAAAAGCACGAGCTCAAACTACAGTTACCCGGAGTACGCCGGACGAATTTTTCATATTAATTATAACGAACTCTTAACACGGAACGAAATAATGTTCAGTAGCAATATATGCTGCAATATTATACAATGGAACGGCACTTACCTGTCATGGAGGGCTAGGATGACTGGCTCTAATTCAAAAAGAAATAATTATCGACGTCTTGACGCACTGATATGAAGATCGCACACTTGGCTCTCAACAAGATCATTGCTCATTGGAGAACACAAGTACGCGATAATCATAAGCACACGTCATCGCGCAAAATTTTGTTGCTGACAATTAAGGCGGCGTGAAGAGGATTACAAAACGTATACACGTCGTAGCTCCACAATTAGTTGTCTGACGAAGGTCTGGGACATCTGCGGTTATAATTTTACAGCGAAAGCTGTTATGAGATCATTTCACCGGCCGTTTTTGGCGCCGTAGTTGTCCGCCGCCCGCCGCCGCCGCCGCCGCTGCCGCCGCTGCCGCCGCCGCCGCCGCCGGTGTCCGTAACCAGTTCGGCCGGAATAAGAAAAAAAAACTAAATAAGAAAAAAATTCCAGGATGGAACGAGGTTCGAACCTGGGTCCTCTGCGTGGGAGCCCAGTATTCAACCTCTGAGCCATGCCGGTGCTTGAAACTGCTTTGCTAAAAGGTCCTATACAGGCTTCATGTCGGGAAGGAACCACATTAGCATATGCAATATAGCGTGGTAGAAGAGTAAAATAAGCACCAAGCGTCGCACAACGCGAATTCTGTAACCAGGCGTCACACAATGCGAATTGCGCAAGGAGCAGGTTGTTGAATGCTTCCAACCCATTACAAAAGGACCCTGCCATAATTCTTCATCATCAGGCACAGCATCAACAAAGTGCGCATATGCCTTACATGTGTTTAGCAGGTACCAACGCTCTCCGTAGAATGACAAAAAATGGCAGAGTGCCTGCTGGCCTACTTCTCAAAAATTACAATTATTTATAGCGTAGTGGGGTTCCTCGCAAGTGCACTTGGATTGGTTGCCAAGGAAGCCCATAAGCGCATGATACACTTCCTCTGGGTCTGAGTAAAATTACAATGATTTATAGCGTAGTGGGTTCCTCGCAAGGGCACTTGTATTGGTTGCCAAGGAAGCCCATAAGCGTATGATCCATTTCCTCGGTGTCTCAGTAAAGTTCTTCGCCCCCCCCCCGTCTCTTTCCCACGTCAACGTATGTTATACAGCATGACGGGAGAGGGAAATAGCGACCGGGCGTCACCCAATGCAAATTACATAACTGGTGGGCCGTTTAAACATTCCAACCCATTACAAAGGGCTGAGCCATAATTCTTCATCGTCATCAGTCGTCGCGTGAACAAAGTGCACATAATGCCTTACAGACGTGTAGCTGGTGCCTCACTTCTCCGCAGAATGACGAATAATGGCTTAGTAGGTGCTTCCAAACTTCACAAAAATTGTGATTTATGGCGTAGTGGGTACCTTTCTAGTGTCATTGTATTGTAGCCCCAAGAGAGCTTAACGGGCTCTAGAAACGCCGCTCTACCAGCTTTCGCTGTGACTGTGCTGCGGTTTTAGCGCAGGCCTGGCGTTTTTTCTCCACACCACCGTCATCAACTGAACAACCTACTGCGGTTACGAAGCGCTATCTTGCAGGAGAATACAGTTCTGAAATGTCAGCATTGCAAAGTGTTTCAGTGAAAATATATAAAGAGTTGCGCCACCGGCCAAAGCGTAATATATGGTGCATTCTAAGCTAAGAAGCGTAGTAGTAACGATACCGCAAACTCGCGGTGTGGTTCGCTTCAAACTGCCATTACAGGTGTTATGGGGCTCGTGCCATTGCGGAAGCCACCCATGCAATAAAAAAGCTTCGATGTGATGAGAAACGACGTGTCATATCCCCCTGCGCTTGGGTGATAAGGTTCTTTTGTGGACGCCTATTCAAGTTTGTGTCCTATTTGAGATACTTCCGCAAACCTTAACTATCCGACAGATTGCGTAGACGCCACGATATATATTATCTGCTTGCGACCAAGGCGCGACGAGCTGTCCCGACTACCATATAGATGAGCTAGTTACTGCGCACTCAGAGCTCTTCTGGGCAACGCTGATATGGGACACTTTGTTGATGCCGCCTACAGTATTTCATACCGTGACTGCAGCCTTCGTTGAACATTTTCAAGGTACCAAGACGGCGACAGCAAGGAAGGTTAAACTTCATCCCTTCATTGCTTCTCACGTAAACGTGTGTGATAACAAATGGTCTTAGTTGAATGTTTGAAAATATACGCCCAAACACCCATCTTGTAAAGTCTAACGCCGAGGAAAAACACCAGGCGTGCGCGGAAAGCGCAGCACAGACACAGCGAAAGCTGGAAAAGCGGCATTTCTAGAGCCCGTTGTAAACTCTCTTGTGGCTACTAATAGAAGTATACTAGCAACGTACTCACTACGCTACAACTTATACTTGTGAAGTTGGGAAGCACCCACCACTACATTGTTCGTCATTCTGCGGAGAAGCGAGGTACCATCTGTAAGGCATTATGTGCACTTTGTTGATGCACGGTTGATGACGTTAAAAAAATATGACTGAGCATTTGTAATGGGTTGGAAGCTTTAAACGACCCACTAGTTACGTAATTCTCACTGTGCGACGCCCGGTCGTTATTTAACTCTCCCACCACGCTTTATAACAAACGTTAACGTAAGAAAGATACAGAGAGAGAGAGGGAATTCACTTTTTTGAGACTCTGAGTAAAGGGATCATGGGAGCCTGATGGGCTTCCTTGGCAACCAATAGAAGTGCACTTGCGAGGAACCCACTGTGCTATAAATCATCATAATTTTTGTGAAGCAGGGAAGCAGCCACTATGCAATTTTTCGTCATTCTGCGGAGAACCGTGGTACCCGCTAAACACCTGCAAGGCATTATGTGCACTTTGTATACGCTGTGGGTGATGACAAGTAGCAATTACGGCAGATACCTTTGTAATGGGTTGGAAGCATTCAACAACCCACTCGTTGCGCAATTCGCATTGTGTGGCGCCTTGTTACAGAATTCGCGTTGTGCGACGCCTGGCTGTGATTTCACTCTTCTACCACAATACATTATATATGTTAATGTGGTTCCTTCCCGACATGAAACCTGTATAGGGTCTTTTTGCAAAACGTTTTCAAGCACCGGCATGGGTCTGAGGATAAAGTATTTTAGATGAAGAGCCACTTGAATGAAATGCAACCGCGACGATACTATGGGTTCCGCATGCTTATCTACAATCCGAGTTTTCCATAACTGTGCATACCCATTAGTAATAGCATGTCAACAGGCATAGAATGCTTTTGGGTGGCATGAGATAACGTATGCTATACGACTTTAAATCGAGTTGTTTTTAGAAGCCCTTTGTAGAACGTCCCAAAAGAGTATGCCTTCTTTACAGCTGATGAAGCAATGTTCTATAGTTTCCGGAACTTCACAGAGGCGACAATTAACTGAAGATACAAAGATGCTTTGCTGCTTAACCAGGTCTTCACAGGCAGCGTCTGCGCGTGCACTTTGAAGAAGAATGTCTTGGATGTTGGCGAAATAGGCATTTTCTTCAAACGCACAGCACGTCGTGTCCCAGGCAATCCAACATATAGTGATCGGTACAAAGGTGCCGGAAACAACATATCTAATATGACATTATATAGATGTTTTCGTGAACTAGAGAATAAATAGTCATTAGAGAATCTTACTGTCAAAAACCTCACTGATTCATACACTTCACGCATGAATCCTTGCAAATAGGGAGGCGACGCACAATTAGCAGATACCACTAAACTTGTAAAACATCGACGAGATTCACTTGTAAAATGCTCGAAGCAGGGATGATCGCAGTCCCGAAAATAGAAAAAAAAAGGGGCACCAATTGTCTAATAAAGAGATGCACCAAACCAAGACACTGCACAACTGGTCTAAAAAACATTGTCCAACCGTTTATAGCTCGGCTCGTAACTTGATGACCGAATTTATTAAAGGCAGCAAAGATCCGGTGAAACTCTGAATGTAAACCTGGAACAATGTAGTATTGCGTACGCAGAATAATTTTGTTGCCAGGAATAGATTGCATGCAATTAAGCTCTGCAAAAATTGAGAGGTTATGGGGAATAAACGTCTGGGCGTAACGCTTTAGGTGGGTACACGTTCTTTTCAATAATGTGCGCTTGTTTATACATCCAATGGACGCCAAGGTATTTCGGTGGCACACAAGACCACGCAATACCCACAAAATCCGTTGGTTTATAAGCCCACGGCCCAACCACAGTCCTAAACTTTTAGCAAAGTTCATTCGTGCCAGAAATGGTTCCGAATTCCCGAATAGTGGACACCACTGTTTTTATACTGAAAATGTCTGTACAAAGAACGCCAGGTCATCCGCATACGCTAATACTTTCACCTCATTCCATAAGCACTGAAACAGAACAATGCAAGATCGAATCACGCTTAAGCGCAGTGGTTCCAAATATAGGGCAAAAAGCAGTGGCGACAACGGACAGCCGTGCTTCACAGAAGAGTGAATCGACACAGATTTGACAGGTGGCCACTAAGAATCAAACGAAACCGAGTTGAACATAACTGTAGCATAGTTTTATACCTTTGAATACAGTGCAACAATGTTAGCATGGTCTAGAATTAGACCGTGCTAACATGGTCTGCTAACATGCTAACATGGACCATGGTCAAGAATTATAGCTTCAGCCGGACTGGTATCCACTCTTCATGAAATGTATAGCTTTAATATCCTTTTAGGACTTCTGTGTAA
Source organism: Rhipicephalus sanguineus (assembly GCF_013339695.2). NCBI lineage: Eukaryota > Metazoa > Arthropoda > Arachnida > Ixodida > Ixodidae > Rhipicephalus > Rhipicephalus sanguineus. The sequence continues at coordinate 141,693,811 of NC_051179.1, read as the reverse complement.
CGCTTGTACGCTGGTAGAGGCCGCCTTCAGTATTGTGTTCGCTATGTATGCTAATTACACACATTGTAATAAATACCATGAAAGAAAAAAAACCGTCATGGCTCAGAGGTGGAATACTGGTCTCCCACACAGAAAGGGCCCAGGTTCGAAGCTCGTTCCATCCTTGAATTGTTTTTCTAGTATTTAGTTTTTTACTCATTTCGAGCGATAGTAGTTACGGACACCGGCGGCGGCGGCGGACAACTTCGGCACCAAAAGGCCCTCTTGTGATCTCATAACAGCTTTCGCTGTAAAACACGGACGCAATTGAGAGACTAAAACGTTCAGCGGTAGCACACGCGTAGTCCGGCTCTCTAGCCTTCCCTTCATTGCTAAGAAAAGTTGTCCGCGAGTAGTTGTCCGCGCTAGAAATCGATTCATAGTGACCGCCGTAGACCACCTGACGCGCTACGCTGAGATGACTTCAGTTATTACTGGTTCAGCTTCTGAAGTTGCTGATTACGTCCTTCACGCCATAATTCTGCGTTAGGGTGCGCGTCGTGTACTCCTGAGCGACCGTGAAAGGACATTCTTATCAAAACTGTTGAGTGAAGTCCTACGCTCTTCTGGTGCCTAGCTATCATCCTCAAACCAACGGCTTGGCCGAAATATTTCATCGAACCCTTGCCGACATGATCGCCGTTTACATTCAACCAGACCACAGAAACTGGAATAAGCTTCTGCCATTTCTCACTTTCGCCTACAACACGCCGTTCAGCGCACAACCGGCTAGTCACCGTTTTATCTCGTTTACGGATGTTCGCCTACTTTTTTCTTGACGTTTCTTTCTTCACCTGCAATGGCAATTAATTCCCGACTTCCTCGAAGAATATATTTCGAGACTTTCCCGGTGTCGCGAGCATGCTCACATGAACACTGAAACCACGCAACAAGACAGGAAGATCGTTTACGACACATCCCATTGCGTTGTCTCCTCCGACTGGGTGACGAGGTGCTGCTTTTGACACCAATTTTCACCCATTGGTCTGTGTGACAAGTTCGAGCCTTCGTTCATCAGCCCATACACAGTTTGGAGGAGACGCCGCAAGTAGCACAACAGTCGTCCAAGCAGGGGTATTTCGGGCCCGCGGTTATAGTCACGTTTGGGCGTTAGCTCAGTCACGCGCGTTCCTCCTCACCATCATTGC
>NC_051179.1:141672525-141692524 GCF_013339695.2 Rhipicephalus sanguineus | reverse complement strand
CACGCACATCTAAGCATTCGTTTTTTTTTATTTGCACGTCTCTGTGTCTCTTTCAATTTTGCAGCACTGTGATATGATCAAGCGTGTGGCATTCCAACCAGGCCCAACGCAGGTCCTTATCGAAGAAAATAATTCGGAAAAAAATGTGCTGTTTTTCGCATTGGTCAGTTAGTGTGTGTAGGTAAGAACTTCAGCTTCTAATAATTGGAATGTATAGGAAGGCGTGCTAAGGAATTGATAAAGAGGATATGGGCACAATGACAAAGAAATGTGTCCTACGTAATGTCTGTAGCCGCAATGGTAGCTATGGCGCTGTTTCTAATAAGTACAACGCTTTTTCACTCAGGCAAAGAACCTGATTTACTTTATTTCATTTCATCGACGCATATGACCGCTCGCGATTGTCATACGAGAATTCTCTATAGGAAAGAAAGATATGGATTTAGGGACTCGTATGTTTACAGGCGATTTGCAGCCCATAAGTAATGATGCCCAAGGAAATCCTAGAAGGGGTTATTCGTAGGGTTTAATCAAAGTGAAGTTGTCATGAATTAAAGGAAAATGAAGCTGGACGAGAAATAACTTGCCAAAAATGGGGAACGAACACACAACCTATGCATTCCCCTTGCGATGCTTTGTGAAACCATCTAGGGCGGCCAGTATCCCGACAACTCTCCTGGGCATTTGTGTACTTTAGAACGGGACTCACCCTGCATTACCTTAATTAATTTTTCAGCATATCACGGTAATGAAGCGTCCGGAGCAGATATTTCTTTACGCACAACTAAGCGAGTATTAGCCGGCGCCACTCGTAGCCTTGTTAATGAATGCGCAACGTTCTTATAACGCCAGGTGGCGTGTATATAGGGCTCCCTAAAACTCCCTACGTTGCGAACACAGAAATGATCGCGAAAGTGAAGGGGAGAAAAGCCACAACTTTGCTTCAGTCGTTAGAGTATAGTGGGATGTTCTTGTATTATGTCGCCACCGAGGGCAAGCTTGTTATTTTCACTTTCATTACCCATTCTTTCGTATTTGGTAAACCTCAATGAAACACGACAGATTTCCGATTCATGTGTCGGCTTCATATTGCGACATTTTTTTCACTTAGCTAAATTTTCTGTATACGCACTTCATTTGTTACACAGAAGACCAAGCTCAATGTTGTAGTGACGTGAACGTTTTTTTCGTTCATTTTGCCTAGTCAGCCATTACCATAAAATTTAGGTTAACAGTGCAAAGCAGAAAGGAAATTTAGGAGAAACGGAAACTGAGAAAGATAATTTATTAGGCGCGCATTGATATTAGTACGCCGGATATTAGTTTAGCACACTATACAAATGGTTTCATGAATTAAAATTTTCACTGCCAAACAATGTCAGTGTAGCAGCAGTAGATATAAAACAAATAATCGTGGCTCTGCTGTCGCAAACGCCAACGAACAATGAAGCAAAGGGAATCCCAGCAAACACTTAGATTCAAAAAGAGCGGCTTCCCCCAGCTCCGATGGTCTTTGGCGCTCGCGATAGCAAAGCCACGCTTATATGTTTTTTTTTGTATAGCTACTACACTACAGTGAAATGGAACAAATTAGTGTCTCTCGTGCTTTCTTTGGCCTCGCTGCCTGTCGGCTTCCTATATTTACGAATACACCGGGTGTTTAAAAATATGTGTCCAAAATCCTCAAAAATCAGGGAAATGCGATATTTGTTCGATGCTTTCACAATCATTCTTCTGTGGCCGCACGCATCTAACGATGCCTAAAGACATCATTTGGGACAGTAATTGAAAAGGTTAACTTCGAAAACATTTTGATTAGTGGAGTTCGGCGGTTATTTGACATGGGACAATTGAAGTCCGTCGTGCGAAGAACCCGTTCGAGGTTTGAGATTTCCAGAGAGCGGCCTTTAGTATTGAGTGCGAAATAATAAAATTCACCCGAATTGAGCGGCGAAACCGAAACCAGAACACGGAAGACCCCAATTGCCATATTGTTATGAGACGTCCAGAACGACTGTGCTTCGTTACATCAACCATAAACCGACTTCGTTGTGCGGGCGTGCGGGCCCGGTGGCCACTGACGTATATACAAGAGACGAATGCCAGAGCAGCCAATACGGCTGTTGTACTCCGTCGTCTTACTCTTCATCACCCACTTCATCTTGTGCACAGCAACATGGGTCTCCGGCGGCGAAAGCGCCTGCGAGGTCCTTTTAACAGCGGAACTGTTTATACTCGGCTTAAATCCGTGTAGCCTTCGCAAAGACTATCATCAGAGTTGTTTTTTGGTTTTCTTTATTGAAACGAGTACTGAGCTCTATGCTGTATTGCTGTATGCCTGAGTGCAAAGAAAGATATACCATTTGGCTTCAATTGCTAAAGGGCCCCTAATCCACTCAGAGTTGTTTTTTGCTTTTCTTTATTGAAACGAGTACTGAGCTCTATGCTGTATTGCTGTATGCCTGAGTGCAAAGAAAGATATACCATTTGGCTTCAATTGCTAAAGGGCCCCTTATCCACTCAGAGTTTTTTTTTTTATTTTCTTTATTGAAACGAGTTCTGAGCTATATGCTGTATTGCTGTATGCCTGAATGCAAAGAAAGATATACCATTTGGCTTCAATTGCTAAAGGGCCCCTAATCCACTCAGAGTTGTTTTTTGGTTTTCTTTAGTGAAACGAGTACTGAGCTCTATGCTGTATTGCTGTATGCCTGAGTGCAAAGAAAGATATACAATTTGGCTTCAATTGCTAAAGGGCCCCTAATCCACTCAGAGTTGTTTTTTGGTTTTCTTTATTGAAACGAGTACTGAGCTCTATGCTGTATTGCTTTATGCCTGAATGCAAGGAAAGATATACCATTTGGCTTCAATTGCTAAAGGGCCCCTTATCCACTCAGAGTTGTTTTTTGGTTTTCTTTATTGAAACGAGTACTGAGCTCTATGCTGTATTGCTTTATGCCTGAATGCAAGGAAAGATATACCATTTGGCTTCAATTGCTAAAGGGCCCCTTATCCACTCAGAGTTGTTTTTTGGTTTTCTTTATTGAAACGAGTACTGAGCTCTATGCTGTATTGCACCCCGCAGGGGAGTCTGTGGAAGCAGGCGTTTGGTGCGTAGCGACACCACGGACCCGAGCTAACGGGAGATTTCGATCCCTCTCACGCCTCGCCGTGCGTGGCTTTGCCGTGTCCGGGGAAAAGGGGATCCTGGGGGTTGAGCCGACGCCGGGTGATTGGACCTTTAAGGCCCCCCGGCAGAGGCAACGCACCCCTTTGGCCCCGGTTTCACGTAGACGGCACCCCTGGGCTGACCCACCCAGGGGAAATCGGCAGTCGCCTTTTCCTGTCTCTCTCTCTCCCCTCATCTTCGTCTTTGTCTCTCACTTTAAATCTTTCCTGTCTACTCATCCCTTCTGCTTACATCCGATTTTTCCTGGCGGCAAGGGTTAACCTTGTGTAGTTACTCTCGCTTGAGTAGTTATATTAGGTTATAGCGGCACTGTACGGCTGGCGTCTGTAGCCTTATACATCTAAGCGCTTCAGCGTCCCCTAGTTGGACTCCATGATGGGTGGCCGCCATTGCTGCCGAAACAAACAAAACTATCATGGGAAGACCCTCATTTCCCCTTCTACTTGATCGTCTCCCTCAGAAGAGGGTACGCACCGAAGAACTAACAAGTTTCAACCGACCGAGAACCTCCTATCCGAAATTCCACGTAATCCATAGTGAAGCTACAGACAAACAAGCTAGATCGATCTCCCCATTTGTTGTGGCAAAGTCTCTGACCGAAGTCTTTGGGCCAGGCTACAAGGTAACTAAGATGGCTAGCGGTGACCTTCTGCTTGAGCTCCCTGAAAAGCACCACTACGACAAACTTGGTGGTCTCGCAACCTTTGGCAACATCCCAATATCTGTTTCATCTCACCGATCAATGAATACCACACGCGGAGTCGTCTCAGAAGTAGATCTCCTTCAATTATCGGAACAAGAACTTCTAGAAGGGTGGAAAGACCAAAATGTCACCGATGTCAATCGAATCATAAACAGACGCGACAACAACGAAATAGCGACGAAGCATCTCATACTAACCTTCGAATCCAGCGATCTACCACAAACCATTGAAACAGGATACATCAAACTAGCCGTCCGCCCGTACATCCCAAATCCGAGGCGATGCTTCAAATGCCAGCGATTCGGCCATGGTTCGCAGAGCTGCCGTGGTCAAGAAACTTGCGCAAGATGTGGAGGCCAAGGCCATCCCTCTGAAAACTGTACAAGCACACTCCACTGCGTCAATTGTGACGGCGATCATGCAGCCTACTGGCGATCCTGTCCAAACTGGAAAAGAGAGAAAGACATAATCACCCTCAAGGTAAAAGAAAACATTTCCTTCCGTGAAGCCCGTAAGAGGTGCTCACCTCTTACGGGCTTCACGGACCGAGGGAGTGGCCGCCGCCACTCCCTCGGTCTGCGCAGAGCGACCCGTCGGCTGTGGCGCCTGCCCCCAAGGCGGCAGTAGTTAAGTCTACACCGCCAACTCGCGAACAGGGACCGGCGACTCCAGGGCCGTCGGGTCTCAAGGCTTCGTCTCACCAGGCGAGGCCCGAAACTCGAGCCACTAGCCCGACCGTGCGGGCATCCAGTGCCTCCGAGGAGGCAACGGACACGGTATCGGCACCACTGGTGCCGAAACACCGGCGCAGTTCTCTGGACCGCGCCAAGAAAACAAAAAAGCCAATTACGGGGCCGGACGACCGTCCTGCCTCCTGAAACAGTATTTCACTTGAACACTCCACAGTTCCTTATTGTGCACACAGCACCGTTGTATGATTAATATGCACACACAAATATTACAGTGGAACATCCGAGGCCTTCTTCGAAACCTCGATGACATTCAAGAACTCCTTCACGAACTCAATCCAAAAGTGCTGTGTGTGCAAGAAACACATTTAAAACCACAACACACAAACTTGCTACGAAACCACCTCATTTTTCGAAAGGACCGAGATGATGCCACGGTATCATCCGGCGGTGTAGCCATTATAGTCAACCAATCAGTAGCATGTACACATCTACCACTACAGACGTCCCTAGAAGCAGTGGCTGTTCGAGCAGTTCTTCTAGATAAACTCATCACCATTTGCTCTCTGTACATACCGCCACAATACCACCTACAAAAACAAGAATTCCAGTCCTTGATGGATGAACTGCCGGAACCTTATCTGGTCCTTGGGGACTTAAATGCGCATAGTGGTCTATGGGGTGACTCTCGCTGCGATGCGCGAGGTCGTCTGGTTGAACAGTTTCTCTTCTCTTCCGGCGCGTGTCTGTTCAATCGGAAAGAGCCAACATATTATAACCTCGCCAACAATACCTACTCGTCCATAGACCTCAGCATCACATCTCCATCCCTTTTTCCAGTCCTTAACTGGAACGTTATTGGGAATCCCTACGGAAGTGACCACTTCCCAATAGAGCTAAGCGCAGCAATAACAAATCAATGTCCTCCACAGGTTCCTAAATGGCAGACCAAAACAGCCGATTGGGAACAGTTTCGAAAACTTACCCTCTTAAGCTGGACTGACATGTGTACCTTAAGTATAGAAGCTGCTGTGGACTACTTTGTAGCCTTTTGGATCGATGCTGCAAGCAAATGCATCCCACAAACAAGCGGACGGTCTCGAAAACAATGTGTCCCATGGTGGAATAATGACTGTCGAATTGCGCGAAACAAGCAAAACAAGGCATGGAGGTTGCTTCGCGATTCTCCGACAGCAGAGAACCTTACAAACTTTAAGAACATAAAGTCCCAAGGCAGGAGGACGCGCCGACAGGCTAGAAGAGAAAGTTGGCAGAAGTTTTTATCAGGCATTAGTTCATATACACATGAGGGTAAAGTCTGGAACAGGGTCACTAGGGTAGTAGGAAGACAAGCGTATTCACTTCCTCTAGTAAGCACAGAAGGTGAGAGCTTGGAAGACCAGGCCAACTACCTAGGCGCACACTTCGAACAAGTGTCCAGTTCCACGCATTACTCTGAAGTCTTCCAACGGTACAAAACAAGAATAGAAAAACAGAAACTAGCGCGGAAATGTACAAAACACGACGCATACAACCAACCCTTCAGCTTAGCTGAGCTCCAGGTATCGCTTAACAGCTGCAGTAATTCCGCCCCAGGTTCTGACCGTGTGGTATATGACATGTTGAAAAACCTACCTGCCGAAACGAAAAAAACCTTACTTTCCCTGTATAACGCCATCTGGTTTTCCGGCGAGATCCCCTCGTCATGGAAAGAGGCGATTGTCATTCCTATTCTTAAACAGGGCAAAGATCCATCCTCTCTTACGAGTTACAGGCCCATCGCGCTAACAAGCTGTCTGTGCAAACTTTTCGAAAAGATGATAAACCGCCGACTTATACATTTCCTGGAAACCAACAATCTACTTGACCCGTACCAGTGCGGATTTCGCGAGGGCAGATCCACCATTGACCACCTGTTAAGTATCGAGGCACAAATCCGTGACGCATTCGTCCATAAGCAGTTCTTTCTTTCTGTGTTCCTCGATATGGAAAAGGCTTACGACACAACATGGCGCTTTGGAATACTAAGAGACCTGTCCCACCTTGGTGTACGCGGTAGAATGCTAGATATAATAGAGAGCTACTTGTCGGATCGTACGTTTCGAGTCCGGGTAGGAAATGTTCTATCAAGACCATTTCTTCAAGAAACGGGAGTGCCACAGGGTGGTGTACTTAGCTGTACACTCTTTATTATCAAAATGAATTCCTTGCGCCTCTGCATACCACGTAATATGTTTTATTGCACATATGTCGACGATGTACAGGTCGGTTTTAAGTCGTGTAACCTTTCGATCTGTGAGCGTCAGGTCCAGCTAGGCCTGAACAAGATCTCCAAATGGGCGGACGAGAATGGTTTCAGCCTTAATCCTCAAAAAAGCACCTGTGTCCTGTTCTCTCGAAAAGAGGCCTTCATCCTGATCCAGATATTGACCTGCAAGGTCAACATCTATCCGTGAAGACGGAGCACAAATTCTTAGGCCTAATTCTGGATAGTAAGCTTACGTTCGTATCGCACATTAAATATTTAAAAAAAACAAATGCCTAAAAACAATGAATGTTCTAAAAGTGTTGTCACACACTACGTGGGGTAGTGACAAAAAGTGTGTTGAATCTGTACAAAAGCCTCATACGCACTCGCCTAGACTACGGGGCAATAATCTATCAGTCGGCGACAGCAAGCGCCTTGAAGATGCTTGACCCTGTCCACCATCTAGGCATTCGCCTTTCTAAGGGCGCCTTTCGCACCAGCCCCGTGGAAAGCCTCTACGTCGAATCGGACGAGTGGTCGCTACACCTACAGAGATCTTACCTATCTTTTGTATATTTTCTGAAGGTGAACGCAAACAAGGAACACCCCTCACACTCCACAATCAATGATTTGTCCAGTTCTGCCCTTTTCGACAACCGTCCTTCAGTGAGACAGCCGTACTCACTTCGTGTGAGGGCTCTAGCTGAAGAAATGGGTGTGCCAATTCTCGAACACTCTCTAATGGCTCCCGCTCCACGTCTCCCGCCGTGGCAGTGGCAGCTTATGGATTGTGATGTTTCTTTCATGGAAGTTACCAAGCACGCGCCACTTGCACATATCCGTACACACTTCCTCGAACTCCAGCACAAATACACGTGTCCAGAATTCTTCACAGATGCCTCAAAGTCCAATACTTCTGTGTCGTACGCAGCGGTTGGTCCATCCTTTTCCGATTCCGGTATTCTGCACCCAAACTCAAGTATCTTCACAGCGGAAGCTTACGCGATACTTGCGGCTGTTAAACACATAAGACACACAAAACTACAAAGGCAGTTATTTACACGGATTCCCTAAGCGTGGTAAAAGCTTTAAAAACTCTGAAAAAACACAAAAACCCTGTCCTTGTCTCGCTATACACTCTTTTATGCACGATCCACACACTCGAACAACGTGTCGTAGTGTGCTGGGTGCCAGGGCACCGCGAGATTGCAGGCAACGTGTTGGCGGATCACCTAGCAGTATCCGCCCACGAAAACAGTCCCAATACACTCATAGCTATTCCCCCATTAGACTTAAAACCCTTCCTCAAAAGAAAGCTAAGGGCCTTTTGGCAAACCACATGGGATATGCAGACAAGAAATAAGCTACAGGTTATCAAACCGCATCTAGGTAATTGGCCGCCGGTATCGAAGTCACGATACACAGAAGTTACACTCTGCAGACTTAGGATTGGCCACGCATACAGTACACATTCATACCTTTTGTCCGGAGGCGATCCACCTTTGTGTGATCATTGTGGCGATCGACTAACTGTACTCCACACCCTACTGCAATGCACGGAACTAGACGCTCTCAGAAAAAAGCATTTTTCATCAATATACCTGCAGTTCCCACTTCATCCCGTTACGTTCATTGGCAGAGAACCACTTTTTAAATATCATTCTCTCTTCGAATTTTTAAAGGATGTACATAACTTCAACGTTATTTATCCAGGCGCTCCGTAGCGCCGCCTCATGATTGAGGCTGCTGCTGCGGTTTCTATCAAAGGAAGCACCTGCCTCCCAGCCTTTGGGGTCAAAGGTCTTGAGGAAGCATTCGTGCTGCTTTCCCGTCTCTCACTTGTAAATACCATGCTCACTCGTCATTCATCCCACACCCATAGATCCCACCACTTGTCACTGCCATAATTTTATACTGTATACACATCTTTTACGCTTCTTTATAGCGCGTGATTTTAGGCCTCTATACAGCCACAACACACCCTGTCATCGTAATCATTGGTCATAGCTAACACCACACAAAAGGCATGGCGCTCTTTGGCCACCCATGGCCCTTGCGCCACAAAGCCCCACTAATCATCATGCTGTATTGCTGTATGCCTGAGTGCAAAGAAAGATATACCATTTGGCTTCAATTGCTAAAGGGCCCCTAATCCACTCAGAGTTGTTTTTTGTTTTTCTTTATTGAAACGAGTACTGAGCTCTATGCTGTATTGCTGTATGCCTGAATGCAAAGAAAGATATACCATTTGGCTTCAATTGCTAAAGGGCCCCTTATCCACTCAGAGTTGTTTTTTGGTTTTCTTTATTGAAACGAGTACTGAGCTCTATGCTGTATTGCTGTATGCCTGAATGCAAAGAAAGATACAGCATTTGGCTTCAATTGCTAAAGGGCCCCTTATCCACTCAGAGTTGTTTTTTGCTTTTCTTTATTGAAACGAGTACTGAGCTGTATGCTGTATTGCTGTATGCCTGAATGCAAAGAAAGATATACCATTTGGCTTCAATTGCTAAAGGGCCCCTTATCCACTCAGAGTTGTTTTTTGGTTTTCTTTATTGAAACGAGTACTGAGCTCTATGCTGTATTGCTGTATGCCTGAGTGCAAAGAAAGATATACCACTTCGCTTCAATTGCTAAAGGGCCCCTAATCCACTCAGAGTTGTTTTTTTTTGCTTTTCTTTATTGAAACGAGTACTGAGCTCTATGCTGTATTGCTGTATGCATGAGTGCAAAGAAAGATATACCATTTGGCTTCAATTGCTAAAGGGCCCCTAATCCACTCAGAGTTGTTTTTTGCTTTTCTTGATTGAAACGAGTACTGAGCTCTATGCTGTATTGCTGTATGCCTGAGTGCAAAGAAAGATATACCATTTGGCTTCAATTGCTAAAGGGCCCCTTATCCACTCAGAGTTCTTTTTTGGTTTTCTTTATTGAAACGAGTACTGAGCTCTATGCTGTATTGCTGTACGCCTGAATGCAAAGAAAGATGTACCATTTGGCTTCAATTGCTAAAGGGCCCCTAATCCACTCAGAGTTGTTTTTTGGTTTTCTTTAGTGAAACGAGTACTGAGCTCTATGCTGTATTGCTGTATGCCTGAGTGCAAAGAAAGATGTACCATTTGGCTTCAATTGCTAAAGGGCCCCTATCCACTCAGAGTTGTTTTTTGCTTTTCTTTATTGAAACGAGTACTGAGCTCTATGCTGTATTGCTGTATGCCTGAATGCAAAGAAAGATATACCATTTGGCTTCAATTGCTAAAGGGCCCCTTATCCACTCAGAGTTGTTTTTTGGTTTTCTTTATTGAAACGAGTACTGAGCTCTATGCTGCATTGCTGTATGCCTGAGTGCAAAGAAAGATATACCATTTCGCTTCAATTGCTAAAGGGCCCCTAATCCACTCAGAGTTGTTTTTTTGCTTTTCCTTATTGAAACGAGTACTGAGCTCTATGCTGTATTGCTGTATGCATGAGTGCAAAGAAAGATATACCATTTGGCTTCAATTGCTAAAGGGCCCCTAAACCACTCAGAGTTGTTTTTTGCTTTTCTTGATTGAAAGGAGTACTGAGCTCTATGCTGTATTGCTGTATGCCTGAGTGAAAAGAAAGATATACCATTTGGCTTCAATTGCTAAAGGGCCCCTTATCCACTCAGAGTTCTTTTTTGGTTTTCTTTATTGAAACGAGTACTGAGCATCTATGCTGTATTGCTGTATGCCTGAATGCAAAGAAAGATGTACCATTTGGCTTCAATTGCTAAAGGGCCCCTAATCCACTCAGAGTTGTTTTTTGGTTTTCTTTATTGACACAAGTACTGAGCTCTATGCTGTATTGCTGTATGCCTGAGTGCAAAGAAAGATGTACCATTTGGCTTCAATTGCTAAAGGGCCCCTAATCCACTCAGAGTTGTTTTTTGCTTTTCTTTATTGAAACGAGTACTGAGCTCTATGCTGTATTGCTGTATGCCTGAATGCAAAGAAAGATATACCATTTGGCTTCGATTGCTAAAGGGCCCCTATCCACTCAGAGTTGTTTTTTGGTTTTCTTTAGTGAAACGAGTACTGAGCTCTATTGTGTATTGCTGTATGCCTGAGTGCAAAGAAAGATGTACCATTTGCTTCAATTGCTAAAGGGCCCCTAATCCACTCAGAGTTGTTTTTTGCTTTTCTTTATTGAAACGAGTACTGAGCTCTATGCTGTATTGCTGTATGCCCTAGTGCAAAGAAAGATGTACCATTTGGCTTCAATTGCTAAAGGGTCCCTAATCCACTCAGAGTTGTTTTTTTGCTTTTCTTTATTGAAACTGTACTGAGCTCTATGCTGTATTGCTGTATGCCTGAGTGCAAAGAAAGATATACCATTTGGCTTCAATTGCTAAAGGGCCCCTTATCCAGTCAGAGTTATTTTTTGGTTTTCTTTATTGAAACGAGTACTGAGCTCTATGCTGTATTGCTGTATGCCTGACTGCAAAGAAAGATGTACCATTTGGCTTCAATTGCTAAAGGGCCCCTAATGCACTCAGCAGGGGCGTAGCCAGAAATTTTTTTCGGGGGGGGTTCAACCATACTTTATGAATGTTTGTGCGTGCGTTTGTATGTGTGCATGCCTATATACGCAAGCAAAACTGAAAAATTTCGGGGGGGGGGATTTGAACCCCCCCACCCTCCCCCCCCCTTGGCTACGCCCCTGGCACTCAGAGGTCGAAATTGCTGTGGTGGCGTTGTAGTTGTGTAGGAGTGTACGGCGACAGCATTCGTCGGCTCGTCTGTCCACCTATCCTAGTGCCCTTTCTCAGCGTCCGAGATGAAAACGCAGGGAACGCTCGCATGTGATATCAAAGGAGCACGCGAGCGCGAGCGTCTCTTGATGGTTTAGGGGCGTGGCGTATTTTTTTAGGCCGCGGAGACGAAACCATTATGCTAGGAGGTATAGAGCTTCGCTGTACAATATAAGTGAACCATATGAATGCCTTTTCATCAAGGTTTCTTTTCAATTTTGTGCTGTTGGAATAAAAGCCTTTCTAGAGCGCTGTGCACAGCCGACATGGAGAATTGGATACAGGGGCAAAATGTCGACTTCGCTAAAATATAATGACAAACCGGCGTTTTGGTGGCGGCCGAATGTGTCTTCCATAGGGCTGTTCCAGACACTGGCGAACGCTGGAAAAAGATGCCATGGCGATGCCGCCCGACAACGGCGCTCTAGGGAAGTCCGCAACCTACAGTAAGATTCTACGCTTTCACATTAGTTATACGACTTCCAAAGCATATTCGGTAGTTATCTTTTTAGATGCGAAGCAGCTATTGCGCTGGGCTTTGTTCGTAGTTCCATTGGCGACCGTCCGCTTTCTACCACCGAGCATAGCCATCTGTGCGAGCGCTCGAGCCAAGGAGAAGTATTCGTCCTCTTGTTCTTCGACCGCCTTGATGATGATACGTGCAAAGCACTTTAGGGGCCCGGGACCATGTGTGCTGGCACGCGCTTGCACGTTCGGGCCTGTGTAAGACGCTGTGGCCTCTCCCCGTGACACTCTCAGCAATCATGTGATGGCGTCAACGAACGAGATTCTGCAGACGCGCGATGAACCAACGCGTTGTATGCTAGTCAGAACGCGCTGGCACGCGCTAGCGGGTTCGGGCCTGTGTAAGGGGCTTGGTAAGACGCTGTGGCCTCACCCCCTTGCACTTTCTCAGCAATCACGTGATGGAGTCGGGGAACGAGATTCTACAGACGCGCGATGAAGCCGCGCGGCGTGCTTCGACAAGAGTTCGTGGCGAGTAACAGCAGCAGCAACTACAATGAAGTCTTGGTGTGCTCCACTTGCAAGGATGCGTCAACATCGGGCAAGGTGCCCGTGATGAACGGAACTTTTACGTCGACCCATGAGCTGCTTCACATCCCCACATGGTTGCCTTTAGTAAGATATGGTGTAATATTTTTAGGGGCGAAGCTGCTTAAAGCGGCACCCGTTCGTCCCCGTCGTAGTGCGTAACCAGTCTTAACGCTAGTACCAGTTCCTGACCTCCAAGGTGGTGCCGGTGGGAGCTTTCTCCTGTGCGTTGTTGAACAATAAAAAATTCTCAGCGTGCGCTTTAACTAAAAGCCGAATTCTTCTGTCTCTCATTCCCCATTAGCAGACATTGGCATGTCCAGTAGGAAACGTTAGTAGAAGTAGAAGTGTAAGTGTTAGCTAAAAGCCGACTTCTTCTATCTCTCATTCCCATTAGCAGCCATTGTTTACCTCCAAGGTAGTGCCTGGTGAGATTTCTCCTGTGCGTGATTAAACAATAAAATTTTGTTCAAAACGCCGTTGATTGATGAAATAAACCAACGAAAGACGCCAGATGTTTTCTAAAAGCAAAACGAAAAGACGCCAGATGTTTCTCAAGCTAAACGAAAAGACGCCAGCTGCTTAGCAAAAGACGCCAGATGTTTCTCCTCTCCTACGGTCGAGCTTGTTCCAGTCGATAATTGTTCCAGTCGTCATTTGCTTGCGCAAAAACAGCCATAGTTTCTGTGGCTTGTTTATTGTACTTTGATAGCCATATTAGCGGGGGACACCATTTGCGGTTTTTTATTGCAGATGAGCTATTAGATACGTCAGTATTTTGCTTTAACTTGGGGTACCATTTAAAGCTAGCCTGAATATGTCCTGGCTGGTGCTTTCATTGTCACCAAGGCGAAAGCAGCCGGCCAGGACAGCAGCCGGCGATGTTCATAAAACAATTCACATTTCTTACCATGTCTTCGTATAACTTAGGCTCGGCCCACGAGCTTGAAGAAGACGAGAGATACAGGAGGAAGGTAGGGAGGTTAACCAGATGGTAGTATTCTGTATGCTACCCTGCACTGGGGTAAGGAAATAGGAGACTTCAAAGAGAGCTACAGATGAGAAATAAGTAAGACAAAAAAACTGAACCACTCACCCACACAAAGAGGAGCTTTCCACTGAGAGTCGTTAGGAAATAGGAGACTTCAAAGAAAGAGCTACAGATGAGAAATAAGACAAAAAAACTGAACCACTCACCCACACAAAGAGGAGCTTTCCACTGAGAGTCGTTCATGCAGGCCAGTAGATCTCAGGGTGCCTAGTAGCGCTTGTACGGCCTTCTTTTGTTATACTGAATCTTGACGATGAAGTAGTATTCCTTCCTCTGACAGAGGCTGGCCGTCTAACTTGTTCAGAGCATCACAAACAGGTCTCTGCGTGCTATACTTCGGGCAGTCGCATCGAACATGTAGAATAAGCGTTTCGTCATCGGCGCAGCGTTTACATGCGGCAGTGCCGGCCATCCCTATGCGGAACGCGTGATCATGGGTTAGCGCGACGCCTAAGCATATTCTACACATAACGGTAACGTCAACACGGCGGAGTCATGATGAAAGCCGAAGGCTCAACTTGGGTTCAAGGGAGTGTACTTGTGAATGCGTCAAATGCTGCGCATTCCCATGTACAGTCGTGCATTCGCGAGCGAGCGTGCAGAGCTCCCGGGCAGCGTCTCTCCTAGAAAGAGGTTTCGACTGGTCATGGTCTTCTGTATGGGCTGAACGGACAGCTGGATCGGCGCGTTCATTGCCGACAGTCCCCCATTGACCTGGTAGCCACTGAAATGTAATGTGGTGACCTTCTTCGTGTGGCCGGTCTGACATGTATGCAGTCTCAAATACCAGCTGCTGGTAGCCACTGAAATGTAATGTGGTGACCTTCTTCGGTTGGGCGGTCTAACATGTATTCAGTCTCAAATACCAGCTGATGGTAGCCACTGAAACGTAATGTGGTGACCTTCTTCGGTTGGCCGGTCTAACATGTATGCAGTCTCAAATACCAGCTGCTGGTAGCCACTGAAATGTAATCTGGTTACCTTCTTCGGTTGGGCGGTCTAACATGTATGCAGTCTCAAATGTCAGCTGATGGTGCGGACCACGGCGAAATGCCGCCAGTAGAGACTGCAGTGCCGCCTTACAGCCGCAGAACATTGCCCACTCTTCTTGTTTCTTGGTCATTAATGAAAGCAGAGCGGCGCGAAGCGCTCCTACCCAGAGCCGTAGTCCTACCTATGCTGCCGTAAAGGTTGTTGGGTGAGCCCTCCCGAGTTTGATAGTTGTGGCATTCGTTGGTATCACGACCGCCGAGCTTCAGCTGCTCGGCAGGATAGAGCCATCGATATAAACATGTGTAGTCTTGATGCTTCTCTTACATGAGGAGTAAAGCGAGCTGTTAAAGAGCTGGTGCTGACAGATCTTGTTTTTTTCTGGATGTTTGGTATTGCAAGCTTGAAATGTGTACGAGTGTAACCAGCTCTGCTCTCCACGCACCCCTTTAGTACTTCGTGAACCCTGCTCCTAAATAATGCATAGAGCTTGCCTTTTTCTATGCCTCTTCATTTCATTGCCTTTACGTTACGCAATAAAAATCACGTTGTATGTGCGTCTATTTTGTATATATAGCAAGGGCAAAACAGTAGGCCGCTGCTAGAATCACCGGAGGACAGTGAAGGAACACTTACGGGTGGCAGAGAGGACCGAGAAAAAAAAGGCAGGGGCGCAGGGAGAGGGCACAGATTCTGTATGGTGAGGGAGGAGAAGTAATAGCAAAAAGATGGTTGATCCCTCTGTCGTAGGAGTCGGTATAACACGAAAGTGAAACGTGTCGTCACAAAAGTAGTTCATTGCTTTAGTGCATTGGTATATCAGAGCTTGCATAATGTCTATTGTTGTTTGGTAGATGTAGCACCGCGTGAAGTGGACACGCTCACGTTGACGCCTAGTGGCACATTTCCGTACCGACGACTAAAGCCCATGATCATGATTTAAACCTTGCGGTAGCTGAAGTTCTTAACACATACATGGACACCGCATATGGGCGAATCCGGCGCAAATATGACATCAACAAGCACATAATAAGCACTGATACTCGATGTGCACTCCTCCAAAGCGTCGTGAAACGCGAAGAGAAACGCTAGGCGCGTTGTGTCTTCCCTGTATCCTGGCATTTAATTCTCACAGGGCAAGCGGAGAACGCGGCGCGACAGCCAGGCGAGCGTCGGATAGCTATTTTTCGATATGGATGGACGCTATGGGCGAGGCTCGTGCTGAAGCCACCAGTTCGCGGTCTCTTAAACGAAAATACACTTCTCTTAGAAACGCGCCGAATAGGACAGTGGCAGCAACGGCGCGTTTTTTTTTTTTTTTTTTAGATGCGAAGCATCTTAAAAAACGCCGCATCAGCGCCAGCGCATGCGCGTCCCCTTCCCCTCTCTCTTCTCCTACGCCCCCCCCCCCCTCTGACGCGCCTGTGGACCGCGTTCCCCGCTCGCCATGTGAGAATCCACGGCCAGGCAGGAGGGAAGACACGACGCGCCTAGCGTTCCCCTTAGCGTTCTACGACGCGAGGCTGGTAGCATGCGCAACGAACGCCAACGGAACGCGATCGTGCAAATGCTCTAGTTTGGCATGGGTCATGGACGCCTAAACAGACTGCCGGACCAAATAGCCGGAGATGGTGTAATCTTTTCTTTTGTTTTTCGAGCCTGGTGGAACACATGTCACCACCCCATTATGAACAGGACGCTCATTGCATTCATACATCCATCCATGCAAGAGCACTGTGAGAAGAATGTGTGAAAGATAAAAGGCGCGTTCGTGTAGCCTCCATTATATGTTTTGGGGTAGCTCAGTTGGCTACACGCCCACCAGCCATCGTCGCAGACCGAGAGGTCATGGGTTCGACTCTGGTCACCGGAACTTTTTCCGGAAGATTTTTTCTTTGCCATTTGATGGCGTTCATATTGCTGACGTATTTCTGTGACAAAAATACGTTATGAAAATCTTGGTGAACCCCGTCATAAAACACTTTCGTGTTAAAAAGGAAGAAAATAATATTACAGTCTATATTGCAGAAGCATTGTAACCTAAATTTAAGTGGTTTTGGTGGTATTTCAACGTCTCTTTTTAAGAAAGGATTTCTCAAACCTACATTGAGAATCATTCCAGCTTGAGTTAGGCAAGCACTGTGCGACCTGTAAACCCTAAGCGAAACGGTGAGTCAATACATTCATGTTGACCGTGCAACGGATGTACTACCCAGCATGCCATCAAATTTCCTAGACGAAAACGAAATGTAGGTGTCTTTAGCTGCGCTTATGCGACGCAATGGAGCTAGCTAGCTTAACTGCCTTGGATGGGGAGTGTGTGTGGAATGTGCGGTTTCAGTAAACTTTGAGGGACCTTTATGTAAGCATATAGACTATGTGAACGCACACAGTGGGCGATGACCAGGTTGTTAACCGTCGTCCACCTCCATTGTACGAGAACGGAGCGAGCGCAAGACAGCGGAAGCGCTCACAGGTCTTACTCCTACGGTATCCGGCCAGGCGACTGCTGACGTGCCCCGAGCGCATCCACACAAGCAAGCGCCAAACAAGAGGACAACATTGGAGGAAGGAGAGGAGGGTTCAATGCGGACGCCGTTACGAAAGCACAGCGAGATTAGAAGGCTACTCGCCTGACGCGCACGTCACAGAAGCGCAGCGCAGGGTATGCAAATGTAGCTTGCGCTAGCGAGCTCAGCCACGAGCATGGAGGGAGCGGTGCAAGCCATGAGCCGGCAGAGCGAGCAGCGCTCCGCCGGCTCAACTTAGACGAAGGGTACAGTAGACCGCTGCAGTCTACGCTTGTACTATATGTATCTACACCCCAAAGCCAGTCTTCACAGCTCTATTAGCCGCGAAGGTCTAAATGTTCTACGGTATAATGAGACCCATAACTATTACTAAGTAGTTATGACATGTCAGATGTAGAGGCCGGACTTTTAGGGATTAAAAAAGCGCCAGAGATACGCAGACAAAACAACGTTTTATGCCTCCAACATCGTAAATGTAGCCATAAAAACATTTTACATAAATGCAAATATAATAAAAAAAAAGATGTGCGCGACCTGTATCTGCGACAGGACAGCAAGCAAAAACAAATATTGTTTATGATGGCACAAAGGCACCAAAAGTTGAACATAGCCGTACAATTGTCCTTAGTCCCGCACGGTTCGCAGAACAGTCTCTCTTGTTATTCTCTAGCATGGTGAGTCAAGTGTCCACTGTGGAATCAACAACCCATGGGTCTCTTTCTTTTCGGCACGGCGGAAAAGGGGGAAGCACAAGAACAGTTAGTCCAACGTTACTAGAACAAACTCAGTTTCAAAGCTCCGTATCTCCGCCAGCGGAGGAGGGTGGTCCGAACGGCGGTCGCGAGAACTAGCGGCGCTGCAGTTCCGTCTTGCGCTACTACCGGTGCGTCGTCTGCTGCCACGGCATAACGCTGCGGTCGCCGCGCAGTTGCTCGCGGCAACTGCGCGGCAACTTTCTTACTGTACTAGTTAAGTGGATACTTAGGTGGATATGCATAAGGTCGTCTGCACGCATTGGCCCGCGTGCTTTGTTCATTGATTGGCTAAGAATCGATGTTCGGTCTATATTGCCACGCCGACTTCTTGTTTTATTTTGATGTATTCGGGTTTGACCAGCAAAGACGGTTATCAACGCTCGACGCTGTCCGCGAAGCAGTGTTCGAGAAGCTTCGCGATTGTAGTAGATCGTTTTGGTAAGATTGCGCGCCGCACGCGAATGTTCCAGCTTTGTCGAGAGATAACGCCGCCACCAGCGATATCGCTGGAAAGTTCAACAGCGCCTCCATAAAAGCCGACGCGCTTGACCGCTTGTCAGTTGATCGACGGTAGACGCTCTGTTCGCCGCTATCAGCGTATTGCTGTAGTTTGACTTTCAGTTTCCCGGCCACAAGTTCGGCCACATATAAAGAGTTTCATCTCAGACCTGCTGACTGCTGCCTTCGTCGACGTCATGACCCTGTGACAATATTTGAGCTGTCTACATTGCGCTTAACTTCCAAGCATAGGAGTTTCTAAGCGAATGAGGGTTTTCAGCGTAATTTTTATAACTACCACAATTTTAGCCGCTGCCGTCTTATCTAGACCAAGAACAACCCAGCACGTTTGTAAAAGCCTTAATAGTATACAAAGAAGCGTAATTAATCGAGATACAAAAACGTCCTAGAAAAACAGTATACTCATGTCGTCTACAATTTATTGAAAACAACTTTCTCGAAAAACATCACCAATGCTTTGCAATGTTTACAAGACACGTTTTCGCGACGGCTAAACAGATACTGACCCGAAATCGGAAAATTTTACGAAAACTCGGTAAATGAAATCTCAGTGTGCGATTACATCGAACAGATGTCGTCTCTGAGCAATTTTTTCAGCAGATAGTTTTATTTTCGGTGCCTCATCTTTCTACGTCGCCTCCTTCTACGGTGCCTTAAACAATTCGAACAGATCGGCCATGGTGTGAGCACCGAGCAGTTATTCGCGCGTACTCTGTCGCTAGAAGAGTCATCAGTATTCAACTTCAGTTTTTCAACTTCACCGAGCAGATGTTCCATGCCCGCAGCGCTTCTTACACTGTACGACAGCCGTTTGCGTTTCGTGCTGTCGCCGTTCACTACGCAGTTAAACTGCTCGTCAACTACAATTATCTTTTGCACAAGTAAGTCTCCGTTCCCGAAGCAAAGTGTGGGATTGGGCTAGTTGCTATTAAATTATTAAACTGCTCAGCACAAAAAAATTTGACACGGTACACATGGAAAAGACGAGGACCAGCGCTGGTCCTCGCCTTTTCTATGTGTACCGTTTCAAATTTTTGCGCTGAGCAGCCCGTTCCCGAGCCGGCGAGTGTAAAATATTCCGCACATCTTGTTCGATACCTCGTCGTAAAATCTCTCGAAAAACCACTGCTTTGAGGGCATAGCGACAGCTGAGAACTGATCGAATGTCAGTGTGATGCAACTCTCAGTCTCGGTCGTATATAGGTAATCGCCGGCCTTTCGTTTTGCTGTTCTATTTCTGGCGGCTCCTCCAAACTGGGCACTGAGCTTTCGCGGGACGCCGTGCGTTTTGGGGGGATTTGCGCCTAAAACCCGAACATTTTGGCTTTGAAATCTGGGGTGGAAGTGCTGGAAACAAGCGCGGCACGGCACCGGGCGCGAGTTCTCACATTTCACGTGCGATCAAAACTTCTTGTCCCGCAACGACACGACGATAGTGCTTTACAATGTCGTCACTCTCAAAATGAACATCACAGACCTTGCATTTCGCAGTAAGC
>NC_051179.1:141625326-141672425 GCF_013339695.2 Rhipicephalus sanguineus | reverse complement strand
GTAACGAAGAAAGTGCTTACTTGGGAGTGTCCACTGCGTCACAGGCCAAGGCACTTGCTGCAGGAAGATTTTATCCCCTGTGTCCCAATGACCTTCGCATGTGGCTAATGCCTGGCGATCGTACCTCCCAATGTAAGGATCAAGAATTTCCAATGCGTATAGAGAGGTATCCTCTTGCGAACCTAAAGTTCGCGGCAGAATATTCAGGAGCAAAATTCTCAACACGTAAACCGCGCTTCTCATTTTCTTAGATGACCCTCTTATGATAGGAAATAGCTTACTCTTTTCAGTAAGAGAAGTGTCGGATTATGTGAAAAATAACATCTAGTTCCTTGAACACGGTTTAGGCATTTCGATCAGAGGTTAATATAGCACCTTCAATATTCTGCGCTGCTCTCGTAAAATACACGATAACTTACTGATAACAGTCACCATAAAACAGCCGCGTCATTATAGAAAAGGCGTGAGTAACAGTTTCTCTGATGAACGGTAAAACGACACTAAAATTGTCATAAATTAGAAACCTAGGCTAACAGCAGGAATATCCTCATGCTATATTACTTTCACCTAGCTACCAGACCCACAACCTTGCAATTAAGAAAGGTAAACAACCACCAAGGGTACAACTTGAAAGTTGATCCCTGCGTCGCCCTTGAGTGCAGGATACTCGCGTTAAATACCAGTTCTTCAATTCTCGAAAAACGTGCCCAGTAATTGCGGTTCGTACTCAATGTTTACATCAGCAAAGTAAGGCACCAGTGCGTGTCTACTTTAGTTGTCCTCACTGCAGCACAAAAAGTCTACAGGTTGGTCGACTGTTCGACACTGATTGCATCCAGGGCAGCAGCAGTATAGTTCTTTCACGGTCAGCACGAATGAGATGTTCCGGAATGCTCGCACAAAAGAATCTCTGAGTGACCTTTGATGTGCGCCAGTGGACGTCTAGGTGTTCATGAATCACTAAATCACAGCCATGTGGCGCAACAGCTTAACCGACTCGTGTCACTGCCGCTAACACTGCAAGTCTTTCCCGGTAACCAATGTGTTCCATCGGCGTTGCTAAGGGCACCAAGTAACAGGCACATTAGCGATGTCATGCACGTACCGGTGCGAGAAATCGCAGTTCTACCTTTCTGCTAGCTGGCGGTCGTGGCTGTAGAAACGACAGCACAGTATTGATTGATGCGCGGCCAGTGTGGCCGGTATTGGCGGGCGGCGGCTAGCGCTGACGTGTGTGAAAGTTTTAGCTAATTAATGTTGATGACAATGAACTCGAAAACAAGGACGCATGCTGGTGTATCCATCTACCTGTCTCTCTGTGTATGTGTATATATATATATATATATATATATATATATATATATATATATATATATATATGTGTGTGTGTGTTGTGTGTGGTGTGTGTGTGTGTGTGTGTGTGTGTGTGTGTGTGTGTGAAAACAACTTTTGAAGGTCCGGTGTATATGTATTCGGAAAAATGAAGGAGCACACTTACGAAAATTGCATCTTTCTACTCATTTACGTTTCGACCGTGGCACGGCCTTCGTAAGCATAAACTGAAGTATAAGCGTGCAGCCGCTTTTACGGGCATCAACACGTGGGTGTAGTGAATGTACAAAATTTACAAAACAATAACAAGCTGATAGAATACATCAGGCTGGATCAAGGGCATGAACAAGCGCTTATAGCAATGAACCATCGACCGCACTACCGTAAAATGCCGAGCAAGCGCCCCCCCCCCCCCCCCCCCCCCCGTCGTAAAGGGTAATCCAACCAGATTTGGAGTGGGGCGCTTACTCGGTCCCGGACAGAAGTTCAAGATGGCGGTGGAGAGCCGCTAAAATCGAAAATGCCCATCCCATTTCTCACGAAATGCTTTTTATTTACTGTTTTTATTCCCCCTCGTCACTGTCCAACTATTCAAGCAGCGACCGGTTTGACAAATATACGACCGGCCGCATCACAACGGAATTTCATTAACAATATTAACACGCATTGAGTGTACTCATTCTGTGGTTCTATTTACACAAGCGATGCTCGTCCTGAAAAAAAGGTGGCCGCAGGGGAGGCGCGGGAGACGGGGGGCGCTTGCTCGGCATTTTACGGAAGGTTGCAGGTCGATGGTTGCACGTCAATAGAGAAGATGATAGCAATTGTTCAATAATCAAATTTTTTTGCAGATGGTTGTTAGGCGCATTTCAATCAAGATATGGCACCAATTCGAACATCAAGACATCACGATAGGCACGACACTTTTCCTACGCTCTCGTAATACCGGACGATACAGGGTTAAATTTGTGGATTAGAAAGCATTCCAAACTTCGCGCATGGTCCGATTTGAAGCCTGATTGCAATGGCATCGCGATGATTTTGTGAAATGAATGACCTGGCAGCCGAACATGTTCAGACAATAGAAGATGTAGCAAACTGTTAGCGTGTGCTTTGTGATTGTTCGAACGGATACGAAATGATGTTTCAATCTGACCGATGTGTTGCATGTGACACACTGAGCATTCAAGTAAGTAGATCGCGTTAGTGCTCTCGCAGCTGAAGTCTTCGTTAATTTTAACTGAAAAATTACATAATGTGCTTTGAGCAGTATTTGCAGCGGTCATATGTGCAAACTTTACATCGTGGTTTGTTAGAGGATGACAACCAACATGAGCTATGGCTTTAGTCTTGGTGAACTTACGATACTGCGCAGGTTTCTTGACCGGCGATAAACCGCTCTTGTGATTCCGCAATTTGTTCTTAAGCCGATCGCTCTGTGTCAATAGGTTGTAGTACTTACTGAGAATGTGCGACACGTTAGGAATAGATGCAGAATGCGTTAGGATGAGGTTGGTTCGTGAGGTCGGCGCTAATCGCTTGTCAGTACTGATGAGATCTGTACGGTCTAGACAATCGGCCCGCTTGTGAGCGTAGTCAATTACATGTGAAGGATAGTGCTGCTCTGTTAGTGCTTACGAAGATCATCACAGTTAGGAGTGAATTCACTGTCGTCCGAACAAAATTCTTTTGAAGCGGATAGCTTGGTCATAAGGGATACTCATTATCAATGTTTGATATGGTTGCTTTTAAAATGGAGATATCGCTGTCATTCAGTGGGCGTTCTCAAAAAGTTCTTAGTTTACCATTGCATAGAGATACAGTGACGTCAAGGAAGTTTATGCTGAGTGGTGAATAAGAATGGGAAAACGAAACTGATGCCCCTATTGAAAATTTAACCACCGTGTGGAATGGTGGATTCCACCATCCATCGTTATGGTGGTTATGGTGCTGGAATATGGTGGCATATGGTGTATGCTGGATGCTGGCGTATGATGGATGCTGGAGAATGACGGAAAGGAAAACGGCTCCACAGCGTCATGATCGCCGTGCCTAGCTGCCACACATAAATATTGTGATGTAGAAAGCATTAGTTAAAAAAAAGCCGCATGAAAAAATTTGGCAGATCCCACGTACCGTGGGAGTCAATTGTATGCGAAGCATGCGCGTGATGGTGACTGGCGTAATTTTCACATTGAGCGAAACGTTACGGAATGACGCTAGAAAAATGTGGAAGTGTATACGCACACTCATATGTTGAAGAGTCAATATGTATTATATAACCAGTTGTTTACAGTTGCGTAACGATGCCAACATGGGTGTTACCAACACCCGGACGCGGTAAGCATATTGTTCTTATATTCTTCAATACTGGATAGCGCGAATCCGAAGAGGACAAAGAGGGAACACAGATGCACAGGACAGGCGTTACTCGCAACTAAGCTTCATTCCGGAAAGTTTCCCTAGATACACACAGCCGAGTGCACGCGCAGGCGCACTGTACATAAGTTACAGTCGCAGTTACAGTTGTTATGCGTATACTTGCTCGTTATGACGGATTCACACGCACGTTTCACGAACCCGTGTGTATGTGCAGAAAGGATTCTTGACAGTTCTTGAACAAGGTCAACATCACCGTGATTACTGAGCACCAGCAGCTGGACCGGACTTTTTAATCGGATCCGTTTGTGATCGCGGCTACGATGGGTCTAAGTGTAGTGAAGTGGCGAGGTAGCACAGCTGGCGGAATCCTGGGTGCCTCTTACGATGAAATGATCTATGATGCCTCCTGTCCTGGACGTGGCAGCGAGGTTCCTCGATGCCTGTCCACATTCAAGCCGTCTTTCACGCATATAAAGACTAGGCGTTGTGCGTCTTGATAAATGAATGTTGAAGTCACTGGTAATGATAGAAGCCGGTTCTCTGGGCATATTTATTCTAGGAAGCATTGACCCCGTTTTTGCGTAATCAACTGGTCCACGTTGCAAGCCACGTGAACGAGTGCATGGTAGTTGAACGTCTTCCAGGGCTGTTATGCCTTCAGCTTCCTCACTTTGCTTGCATCCGCCGCGGTGGTGTAGCGGTTACGGTGCTCCGCTGACCCGAAGGTCTTGGGTTCGATCCCGGCCGCGGCGGTCGCATTTCGATGGAGGCAAAATGCTAGATGCCCGTGTGCTGTGCGACCTCGTGCACGTTTAAAGAATACCGGATGGTCAACATTTCCGAGCCCTTTGTTACGGCGTCTCTCATAATCATATCGTGGCTTTGGGACACAAAAACCCAACAATTATTAACATTAGCACTTTCCTTGCGTATCAATGTGTGTTCGCGGTTACTATGTTGGTTGAGACTTTGTATCACCTGTGGCACACACCCGCATAACATGAACTCTGGTATGCGGGTATGTGCCACAGGTGACTGAGAGAAGGGTTTCATGACGTACGCGACAGGTATTTTGCGCTATTCATCTCATGACCATGAACGATGTTCGTCACACACTGATCCCCTGCTGTGCCAATTTTTGGTATATTGCAAGTTATCGAGACGAACAGGCGAGCGCCCAGACGTAGGCGGCTGATGATAGGCAGATAGATACGTAGACAGAAACGCCCGAATTGCCTGAGGTTCGCTAAGAAATGCTTCGCATTTAAAAAAAGCTTCGGACACTACGAGTCGAACGTGCCACCTTCGGAACCTGAGCCGAATATTTTACCACTACGCCCCGCTGATCAAATTTTGCTTTCTGTAGAGTGACTAGTCAAGTACGAATACACCGTTTGGATTCAGGTTTGTACGTCGTATACTCGTGAGGGCGCTATCTTCACATCTGCTAATTGCGCATAGTTATTAAACGCACAGAAGCTGCTGCCGGTAACGAATGGCACGTCGATAATGGCAACAGCTCTTCTTTCTTTTAAAATTCACAACGTAACTCAAAAAAATATCAAGTGAACCGAGGAGCGGGTATAGTTTACCGGCTGTTACTGCCAATTTTAATAGCCGTTTCTCACTCTTTCCAAAGGGCGACACGTGCAGATGCTTTATGTCGACTCTAATCTCATTCTATAAGGGCTCGCGTACAAATGATTGAGTATTGTGGTTTTTTCGTGCAACGCAAACCACGGCCGTGCCACCACACTGATCCCACGATCTATCTTTAGCTACAACTACAGAACAGCTGGACCAAAAACGAGTACCGTGCGCAGGGAAAACATGCGATCATATTGGTTCAGGAAGGCGTAGAATTGACAAGGTTATGTTCTCGCATACGAGTCAGAGAAGTGCCGGCATGTGCGACCGGCGGCGGTTGGTGACCGGAGGCGTTTGCTGGAAGCGCGTCGCAGCGACCGTGCACAAGAAAAAATGCTCACTTAGGTTAGTGATGCCATAGCTGTGCTGTAAGGTCATTTGTACTCGTCGGAATTCGCGTATCCTGAAACCCAGAAGCGCCGAAGACACGTGGACGGACTCGGTCGGTACGCTAGGTCTAAACTTTGGAGGAAATCATGGTGGCAGAATATGATGGTGGACGTCCTACTTGTTGGGGCTTATCTCGACGCAGGCCCAAGGTTAAAGTGGGTGCACTTTAGCTTCGAATGCATTTTCACTGTTACCTTAAAGTGCTGCTGAGTGAGTGTGCAAGAATGGCCAGAGTAGCGTTTCTAGCGTGCCGGTATCAAGGGGCTGTTTTCTGATACCCGCTGGAAGGGGCAATTGCCAGCCTGAACTCATTTACTCCTCGACAACTAAGCGGCGATGTAACACAGTTTCTGTCGCTGTTTACACCGACGGATCTTTACTTGTAAACATCACAATACAGCAACACATCGCGGGTGTAAACCTGATAAGTAGGCGCGCGAAATGTTAACATTCACGGCTGCTCTTTCCACAAAACTTGAGGCAGTAATTGACAACGCGTGAATAAATAAAAAAAGCGTGCTAGAAAGTGTAATGATCCGCGTTGGCTTCATTGATGTGTCAACATATTTTTCTGCATATGCAACAGGAAAGCATTAGAAAAGGCATTAATTTCACATTATGCCACGCGAACTTCAGTCATGCCACAATCATGCACCATGCTTCCATCCTGCCATCATCATCCGTCTTGTTCACCAAGCCATCCAATAAAACATGTTTTGCATCGCCACCATCAACCAGCATTTTCCTTTTAACACCAAAGGAAGCTCGCCACAACCAGCACCATCTGCCACCATTTTTCCCTCTCGCCGTCATCAGCCGTTCTGACCAACACAGCTTCCACCACATCCACTAGTCTTTCCACCTTGTCCACTGTTGTTTCCACCATATTAACCACAATTCTAGCATCCACCAAGCCAGGATTTTCAATAGGGGTTCTGCGTTATTAAAGTCAATAATGACAGACGGTAATGCAGCTTCGCCGCGGTGCCAAATTAACAAAATATCGTCGATGAAGCGTCTGTATTGAACCGGTTTGAGGTCACGAGTGGCGAGGAAATCGTTTTCTAGCACGCGCATGAAAATGTTCGCATAGTTCGGACCTACTTTTGCGCCCATCGACGTGCCGCTGTTTTGAACGTAACGCTCGCCGTCGAATTCAAAGTTGTTAAGTTCCCCGAAGGTCGCGGGATCGAATCCCGGCCGCGCGGCTGCATTTTCGGTGGAGGCGAAAATGTTTGAGGCCGTGTACTTAATTTAGGTGCACGTTAAAGAACCCAGCTGGTCGAAATTTCCGGAGCCCTCCACTAACGGCGTCTCTCATAATCATATCGTGGTTTTGGGACGTTAAACCCAGATATTATTAAGTTGTTAAGCTCGAGATTAGTGCGCTAAAATAATGCCTAGGGTGGTATCCTCGATGGGTTTGTCATCTACGGAGTCGTTATAAGCATTGACGACAGACTGAATTCCATCTACATAGTAAATTTTCGTGTACAGCGACGCCACGTCCAGTGTGACCAGACGAGCATCACCTGGAATTTGGCAAATCAGCTATGTCGGGCAGAAAGTGGTTAGTATCCGTGATATATGAACAAAACTTTGGAGGAATGAAACTGATTATGTTGTCTACGTAGAGGGGACAGGTTTTCCGTGACGGTTCCTAATCCTGAAACTATTCGTCGGCCTGGATTCTTTGTTTTATGAACTTTAGGGAGCAGATAAAATCTACCAGCTACCGGGCTCAAGGGACTAGGTATTTTAGTGCAGATGCTGGAATTTTATTTTCTTTACTAGGTCTTCTGAAGTTTCTTTATCTGGTCTTGAACTCTTCGGTCAGTTCGCAACTCAATTTCTGTAAAATGCATGGTCATTCAGTTGTCTATAGGCCTCACGAAGGTAATCAGTTTTATCCATTACGACGATTGCACCACCCTTATCAGCCGGCTTAAGGACGTTTGTTGTGACGGCTAGCTAGCGTTTTCATTGTTTCCCTTTGAAAGACCATGCTTTTATGGACATTTCAGCAACGACTTAGCTAGATAGATAGATAGATAGATAGTAGATAGATAGATAGATAGATAGATAGATAGATAGATAGAGAGATAGATAGATAGTAGAGAGATAGATAGATAGATAGATAGATAGATAGATAGATCGATAGATAGCTAGATAGATAGATAGATAGATAGATAGATAGATAGATAGATAGTAGTAGATAGTAGCGTCCCGATCAAAAGGGACGAGAAGGTCAAGAGGTCCGAATGTTGAGTTGAAACAGTTCATCAGTCTCGGATTCCTGTTTTATGTTTGGCACAGACCGACAAGTGTGTAAGTTACCATTTGGTACTACCTCTGCGGGACAAACGTACCTGACGTCATACAAAGTTGAAGATGAGCAACAGGTCGAACTTCATGAGTCAGCGACGACGCCAAGCCTGCTGCAGTTCATCGCAAGAAGGCGAATGTCCCCGAGGTGGATCTCATCATCTGAGGAATGTCAAAATCAATATCAAGATGTCCGAGTATGGAAAGTACTTCAGACAGGTAAAACTAACCAGCCATCTACAAATGGCGCTAACCAGGACATCGCAGTGCTTATGGAGCACTTGTTGCAAGTCAAGTGCAGGCGTTAAAATTGAGCAACATGCTTGATTGCTTGGGGCGCAAACAGGGACTCTACGCGCTAACACTGGCCCCAAAAGTGATTTAGTGAAGCCGGACATGTTGATGGGACGTGCTCATCAGCAACACCTTGGCTGAAACTATTTGTGTATTCTTGTGAGAAGTGCCGGCAGAGGTCACAGGACAAAGGGCACAATATGAGTTGTTCCTTATTCACGATGCCAAGAAGACGGTGTGAGCTCCGAATATTAGACCATCAGCACGACTCCTAAGATCAGTGGAGAGCCAGTTTGCATTCGAGCTTTTGAACCAAAACCCTGTCTACCGGTGGGACAAAGCTATATTTTTTCAAGCAACGTTCAGGTTCACTAAAGGATTACTTCTACGAGAAGAGCCGGCTGTAACAGTTAGCAGACCCTGCCTGCCTGAATCATCCATTGTGCCGTTAGTCATCCATGGTAGAACGAAGGAGTGCCAAAGGCAAGTGTAAATAAATCGCCAGGACGGTTTGAAGGCCTACCCGGATTCTTAAGGACGTTTGCCGTGAATCTTTTGGGCAAGCTGCCAGCATGATTTGACCCATTCAGCGAGAGTTCCTGTGGATAATACAGCACCAGCAATGAGAGCGGTGATGAGAAGGACCGCTTCATACGATCAACTAACAACGGACACCTCCAGGAGACAAAAAACGAATAAACACGGTGGACAGCCCGACACGTGTAACCCAAATGAGGCTGCCTACTTGATTCCATGAAGTTGTTTTTACAAACTGCACATTAACAAAATCATGGTGAGGCCAGAGGATATGCGACAAGGTAAAAGGTAACACTTAAGAGCTATGATGGATCATCTAGGGCACTGCATACCTGGACAAGAGTCAATGTACATTTGCAGAGGAGGGCTGCACGATAGAAGCACTGGTTATGCGTGATTTGAGCCCATTTTGCAACTGCTCTTGAAGTGTAATCAGGATGCTTCATGTCTTCTTTTGGCATTTCGACGCGATAGTCCCGACACAAAGTTGCGCACAACATGTGACCTACCTCACACTCCGCATAACACACCGCTCAAAGGGCGAGGCGGAGTTAGAGGCAGGTTCATTTCAGATATTCTTCGGAAAATGAAGACTGCTTTCTTCCGTTATTGCGCCGTATCCCTAATGAACCATTCTGTACGCTATGCGAATAATTCCGTATGTCTCTTTACGGCATTCATGTGTTTTCCGTATATTTTCCATATATGTCCGTAAGAATCATACCTCTTTGCGACACGGCGTCCTCGTTTGGGGACACGAACTTCAGAGGCGCGTCCCACGCCACGTGTTTCTTCAAATGTCCTGAACTCATGTGCACATGCGTGCACGCTTCCTGATTGGATAACTATAGGTTATTTAACTTCATTGTCCTGCGTATTGTTGCTGAGAATCCCTTTGCTGGAGGCACTACCGTCTTAGACGATCGTTCGACGTGCCGCGTTCAGGACCAGCGACAAGAGTATTTTTTCTCCCTCGAAACAATACAGCCAAAAAGGAAGGTGCGCATGCTTTTCGGGCCTAATAGTTGATTCTTTTTATGCAAGTATTGAAGCTGAATGATCGCAGAATAATTAGATAATTAGTTAAACGCGAATTAACATCAATTACTCAAACTCACACAAAGCAACACATTCGTTCGTTTTCTTTCCTGGAATGTAATGAGTGCCTTCGAATCATGCCATGCGTATTTGACGCATTTGAAGACAGTGGATCATAATGTGTGTCTGAAGGGGTTATGAAAACATACGGAATTATTGCAGTGGCATACGGAACGTTTCAGTAGGGTTATATTCAATTAATTCTCAGACATATTAGCTTCGTCTTACGTCGACGCTGCTACCTCTCAAGGAAAATTGCGTTATATGCGCAAAAAATCCTCGCACCAAGAAACGTCTTAGGAATGTGAAATAAATTTAAGCTGATTGGGCATGTGAATGTTCCTAAATTTCTAATCCGCAATTTTGAGTTCACGAAAGTGGGCGTTCCTGGACATTTCAATACAGAAATCATCGAAAAGTACCGTTCTTGCGAGTCCGCGTGAGGGCTCGGTAGTATCCTACTGCTTTAGCGACAAATACCAAGGTTTAAAACTATGGCTCGAGCCTAGACTATTTCCGCGGGTTCGAGGTGCTTAATCCCTGTCGTAATTGAGTAAGTTCTGACAAGTCTGAGTAGCTGACGGTTTTTACTACGCTACACTGCTCTCAATTACATCACCACAATAAGGGAAAGAGTCTGTATTCCAAAGATTGCGTTTACCCGCTGCAGTTCCCTTCTACGAATTTGCACCCAAGTAGTTTGGCTTGAAGAACCGCGTAACTTTTTTCAACGGCTATGCGCACTCTCACCGACGATAAGCGATAAAATTTGCAGTGCCACACGTGAATGATTATGTGATTATTTCGTGCAATGTTTAGAAACACGTCACCATTGTTCCCGGCAGAATGCAAGACCACGTCACACAGTTAAATCAAACAGTTTAATCAGGCCACTCCAAAGACGGCGTGCTCGGTTTCAACGTCTCCGACCGCCATCTTCCACCCAACGATGCGAAGCTTCGTGTTATCGCGAAGTGTCATTGCCGGCATGGCGTAAAAAGCTTGCGGTGTTTTACACGCATGAGCGCTTATCATTATTAGTCCATTCCGCGTTGTGCAGCGTTTTAAGTTTCGCTTTGTTCAGCTACTGCGAATAGTGTAAAATTGAGTTAGGGCGAATCCGCACAACATTCATTTTAAACTTTCCACAAGACCCTTGCTGAGACGGCAGCGCTAGGTGTAACTAGTGAATTTGAAAAGCCGTTCGTAGGGCACGCTGATCCTAATATCAACGGTTTTGCCTTGGTGAAGTTCGGCGCAGCAGTATGAATGGCTGCCGTAGAAAAAATAAGACACGATCGCTGAACGCAAAGCGCGCGCAATTGCGTTAACCCTGAAAAATCGGGACGTCTAGAGCACTGCACGGCTCGGGCCTACCCAAAAACCCGGGCCGGGCCGGGTAAAGTAGTTTTCTTGGCGGGCTCGGGCCGGGCCCGGGCCTGAAGCTACGGGCTTAGGGTCGGGCCCGGGTTTGAGTTGGCAGGCTCGGGTCGGGCCGGGCTGGACTTTGCTCAGTGCTTAGGACCGTTCCGCATACGTTGTGCATACATATATGCTCCACATTTCATATCTTGAAGAAAGGCTTTTTTTTTGTGGGGCAAACTATTTGGAGAAGTTTTGTGAGGACAAGTACAGAACTTCTTTTGCTCCTTGCACATGGGCTACTTGATGTGGGGTTACATGATAGACTAGGCGCTTATATAGTTGGCATCTAACTATTCTGTGCTTTGTTAATTGCACTCGCTTTTACTTTTTACCCGGAATGTTAACTTCTTACAGCAGTAATAAATGTAATAAAATGAATTTATAGCTATAACACAGCATTGGAAGAGCGATAACATAGATCCAAAGCAGGGCAACGTTCTTGAAAGTTCCCACAGTCTACTAAAACGAAAGGTCTGCGTGGAGTCTGTTACATAGAACACTATACATGTTCTTTTTCCGTGGCTCCGTCACGGCTCCCAGTGGTCGTGAGGTGGACATGCACAGCCTGCATTGTGTGCCCACATTGTTCACGTCTGAGCTTTCGTCGTGTTCCGCCATATGGTGCGAGAGCTACGTGATACTGCCGCAACACTGTTGGAATGTGCAGGAATAGCATAGATCCATTAAACAAGGTGTGGGCTAAAGCATATTTACTTGACGATATATCTGGCTTGAAAAAAAGACAGTTACGAATTCGGTGCCATGTGTCCGCTTACATCGAACCATACTGCCACATGCGCTCATTTCTTTCTATGTTTTATTTTACCGCCCCTTTACACTGTTGGCACTGCCTGCTCAAGCCGCGCCAGAATGTCTGGGAACATTGCAGATTGTAGTAGATCATTTTGTTAAGATTGCGCACGTGACGCGAATAGTCAAGATTATTCCAGAGCTTGCGCGACCACCAGTGATAAGGCTGGAAAGTTCGATGCGTGATGTATAAAAGGCGGCACGTCCAGCGATGATCCGTTTTTTTCGACCGACGCTCTGTTCGCCGCTATCACGTACACGGTGTATTGCTGTAGTTGACTTTCCGTTTCCCGGCCAGAAGATCGGCCATATAAAGAGTTTCATCACGACACGCCGCCTGCTGCCTTCATCGACGTCACGACCCCGTGTCAATATACATACAGTGAGTAAGCATCGAGAAGCTTATTCGCACCTTAATCAGGGGCGGAAACTCCCTATACCCCACGTACGCTCGGGCGCATGCCGACATGCGGTGGCAGCGCTGCTTCTTCCACTGGCGGCTGCCGGACATCCTACTGAAAATAATTCACAAACCAAACACATGCCTTCAACACGTCACTGCTGACGTCAGAAGGTAGAGGAAGAGGGTGCGTAGCCGGGAGGAGGAGGGTTGCCACGGAAGCCCTCCTTTCCCAATTCGCATGCAAATGTGCTCTCTCTCATTCGTCCGCTTGCCGCGGGCCGCCCTTGGCCAAATCGCGGAGCCGATTCTGCTGAAGTGTGCGGGTGTTTGCGAAACTCTTTCTGCCGCGTTTACCTTACAAGCGCGGACTTTCAAAGCACTGGGACATAGCTCGTACATAGCACGCCAAGCAATCATGATGACAATATTGAAAAGCAAAGCAACCGTCGTAAATTATTCGGCGTTAAAATTCTACATTTCCTCCTTTCTGGGAGTAGTTGCTTTTTAACTGCTACCTTGTGATTAAGTTTAACAGGTCGGCCGATGTGCTGACACCTATCTTAAACTAGCCTTCCTGGCACAATCATTCGCTAGTTTGTTCGTTGTTGTGGTGCGTATCAACTAAAGCGGGCAGATTCTTAATCAACAAAACCCTACACAAGTAATTGTGAGCGCTTCTCCTTTATTTTATTTCACACATTTCGTACAAAAAGCGACTGACCTGCACAGAGTGCGGAAGTGTCAATACACAAAACCAATTACAGTTCACAACACAACTCAATAAGCGGACACACTACAGAAAGCCCCCCCCCCAAAATGCGAAAATTATTAACGATCACGAGCTGGTCATACGGAACAAGACTCCGGCGCACACGCTCCTTTGGCAACACCGCCAGGTCTTCCCTGTTTGAACATTTTATCCAAGATTCACACCTGGAAGAAATGTCAATTTTGCAGTTGAATGGCTGAGCTTCTGATCTTCTACGACACGGCGCGACGTCTCTACCCACACACGAAGAATATCTGGGGTAGCCGCTGAGCTATAGTGACAGAAAAAATAAGCATTTCTTAGAGCAACTTACTACTATGTCAAAAAACAAAGCTTAGCAACAACAGAAAAAATAACAGACTATGTCTGTTATTTTTTACTTCATCATTGAATGCACATGCATTGGCAATGTAAGGAATGGGCAAAACGTATCGCCCATAAAAGCACGCATTCAAACCATTCATCAGAAGTATTTCACAGACACAAAACTGCCCGCCGTCATGACGAGTGGGTCGAGCGTTGATGCTCTTATGTCAGTCCGCTCTCGGTTGCACAGAACTAGTTTACTCAAGCAAACTAACTACCATCTTAGAAAATAAAGTGAAACATTGTGCTTACTGTAGTCATGGGGAAATCTGAAAAACTTGGCACAACTTGAAAGCCCCGTGTTAGAACACCACAGAACCGCACAAGACATGTGATGGCCCGATTTAGCCATGTCCGCGGAGCTCGTCTAATGCTTGATTCGCCTGATGCACCTGGTTTCCAGCGTCCACCGTTCGTTGCGCCCCTTGTCAATCTTATCTTCACCATCGTCATGATTGGCAGCGTGTCACGACAACCGGAGCATATGACCACGCGGAATCTGCCCTGCGATACCGCTAAGCGCGTGGCGAGGGTGAGCGGAGACAAGCACGACGGACGCACGTTGTCATCCGCTTCCCGCGCTTCGCCCAATTTGAAATCCACAAAAAAAATCTGTAAAAAAGTTAACTAAACACAAAGATGAGCTCTTCACCTTTCATTCAATTTTTTTTTGTTTCCTAAAACTTGCGCGTGACAAGAAATGCTAACATCCACATCTACATTACTTTTTTCCACGAGATCTTAGGATGCCCGGCAACCGCTAGGAGCGCACATGGTCCTTGAAAACGAAACTAGCATTGAGTTTCCGAGGCCTGCCTTAATTACCAAACTGGAACGAACCCGCAAATAGACCGAAATATCTTCGTCCACCTCCTGCCAGTCCTACACCCGCGTAGTTCATTCGCTAGACTGTACCGGTACAACTTGGTTAGCAAGGCATATACCGTAATACTTAATGGGGAAAAAAGAGCACAGTACAAACCGTGCGTAACACACACTGCTGAAACCGGCAAGGAGAATCCCTGAAAGAGGAGTTTTATAGATTATATTGAAGAGTAGCATGACGTTCAGGAACAAGAGAAAGAAGCGATGAGTGGAAATTTGTGTTCATTCAACAGAAATCCAGGAATACGTCCGAAATTTGCTCCAGTGGTGGAAGTCTGAGAACTACAACTACCGACGCCTTCAAAATTCGCAAGGCAGATTTGCAAGCCTAGGGCAAGCAGTTCGCAGGGCTAGTGCAAGCATTTCAAGAAACTGTAGTGCAAGAAAGCATGGCGTGCTTACAACCGGAATTTCTTGATAATATTACTTTTCGCACAATAACATGTGAAGAAATGGGCTGTGTGCTATCCACAAGAACCTTATTTCATTTCATTTTCATTTACTGATGCCCTCAAGGTCAAAGGCATTACAGAGAAGAGTGGGTAAACAAAATAGAAGTAAAAGCAAACAAAAAAACGCAGCACACAATAAATAAAGGTACTTGAAATTCTTCGGCCCTATAGACTGTATATACTGTGGGCATTTATTATGCACATCTTCTTCATGTGTACATTATCACCATCATGATGCATTGGTTATGCATCCTCATCTTCGTCGTGTATCATCATCACCAGGTGGGCTGATCGTGCCTGTTCGCTGCCGGGTCTTCGGGCCAAAATAAACGTCTGCCCTACCAAGACCTCATACGTGGTGGAGGTGCTTCTGGATCCCCGTCCTCTACTCGTCCGCTTACCTCCTGGAGCTTCGCTCAGGTCGCCGTTTGCGCCACAGCTGTGCAGCAATATGTCACAGCACGAGCAGGTCGCTGCTGCTGCCGTCCACTTGGCACCGCAAGCCACGCCTTCACACGTCGTAAGCAGCAAGCGCGAACATCTCTTCGCTGGTCTGCGCGGAGAAGATGTGGAGGACTGGCTGGACGATTTCGAGCGTGTCAGTTCTGCTAATCGGTGGGACGACACGTACAACCTAACTCACGTCTCCTTCTACCTTACCGTGTGGCGAAGACGTGGTTCTTCAACCACTGATTGACATCCCCGACTGGGCTACGTTCAAAGAACAGCTGCGCCAAGTCTTTGGCACACCGGCCGTTCGGTCGGCTCTCGCCAAGAAAACCCTCGAGGCTCGGAAACAACATCACGGCGAGTCGTACACGTCCTACATCGAGGATGTTCTTGCGCTCTGCCGACGTGTCAATCCTCAATGTCAGAGTCGGACAGGGTACGCCACATTCTCAAGGGCATTACAACCGTCGCATTCAATGCTCTTGCCATCAAGAATCCGGCTACCGTTGCTGAAGTTGTCACAACGTGTCAGCGCCTCGACGAACTCGAGTCTGTTCGCCTCCCACCGGACAGTGACGAAACACGTTCTACAACGGACGCAGACCTACGAGGCATGATAAGGGCACTGATACGTGACGAATTGCGATCCATGGGATCTCAGTGCCTACACTGTGTCCCAGTCAGCCTTCCGGCACGGCCTGCGTGATGTCATCAGGGAGGAGCTAGCGTCCTTGACTCACTCGGCGCACATTCAACCCGCTGCGTCTCGCCTCCTACCAACATTCGCGCAAGTTGCTGCCACACCTCTAGGGAACGCCAACTCGACGTTACAGCCATCAACATACGCGTCGGTTGCTGCCGCGCCCCTGCGAGCTTCCCGTCACCGCCGGCTGAGCCCTCCTCTGCCATCTGACTGCGCTATCACCCGGTGCCCCAAACCCTGCCTACTACCCGCCTTGGCGATCATCTCGCCTACGTGCTACTATTGCGGCTATCGCGGCCACATCTCACGATTTTGCCGCAAGCGCCAGCAAGATGAGCGTCGAGGATACGACATGTGCGAGCGTGACTTCCCCGGAGGAGCCTTTTACCAAGGCCGCCGTTATTCGTCACCTCCGCGTCGATCACCATCTCCGCCCGCATCGAGTGAAGTGCGCAATAGTTATCGGCCAACCAGACGCCGTTCACCTTCGCCCTTCCGTCGCTCCTCGTCTCCGCTTCGGCCTGCCTCCCTCACCTCTGACCACCGTCCGGAAAACTAAGCGATGCAGTTTTTGGAGGAAAAACTGCATTCACACACAGGACTCAAATTCCTCCAGCACGCCCTTGCAATATGATTTCTGTAATAGTTGAAGGAGTGCACGTCGATGCCTTGGTGGACACTGGTGCTACGTTTTCTGTTCTTCGTGCTGATTTGTGTGCCCGTCTCAGGAAAGTGATGACGCCTTACGATGGACCTACACTGGTTGCAGCCCAGGGGAACACAATTCGCCCTTCCGCTCTGTGTACTGCCCGCGTACTAATCGATGACATTCTTCACCACATAGAGTTCGCTGTGCTGTACCCGTGCTCTCACCAACTCATTTTAGGATGGGATTTTCTGTCGTCTGCTTCCGCGGCTATTTGTTGTGGCCAACGTGTCGTCCACCTTACCGGCACAGACTACTCGCTCGGCGACGACATCTACAAGCCACTTCGCCTCGTCGCTGCTACAGATACCGAGCTGCCACCACGTGAACAGCGAATCGTAACGGTTGTGTCCAACGACGTCGACTCTGGTGACGTATTGGTCACCCCGTCACCCCGCTGCCTTAGTAAAGGCATAGCTCTTGCATCGGGTGTCGTTCGCTTCCACAATGGTTCAGCTCTCGTCGCCGCCACGAACGCAACATCGGAAAAGATTTTACTTCCGCGGGGCACCACGGTAGCCTGCGTTGCCGATCCGGAGCCTGTATGCGTCGTGCCCCTTACGCCTGTCTGCTCCAAAGGCCACTCTACTGCTGATCGTACTTCTTCCTCCGCCCTTACAGCAGTCATCAGCAGTGACTTGACAGATTCGCAGAAGCAGCAGCTGGTTGCTTTGTTGAACAAGCACGCAACCTCTTTCGATGCCTATTCGTCCACCTTGGGCCAAACTACCGCTGCAGCACATCGCATTCAGACCGACGGAACATCGATTGTGCACCGCCGCCCGTACCGCGTGTCTCTAGCCGAGCGAAAAATCATCGAAGAAAACGTAGCCGACATGCTGCAACGGGACATAATCCGCCCCTCAGCCAGCCCTTGGTCGTCTCCCGTTGTTCTGGTGCGGAAAAAGGATGGTTCCGTACGCTTTTGCGTCGATTACCGGGCGCTCAATAAGATCACTAGGAAGGACGTATACCCTATGCCACGGATTGACGACGCCCTTGATTCCCTACAAGGCGCGGAATACTTTTCGAGCCTCGACTTGCGTTCCGGCTACTGGCAAATCCCCATGCACGAAGATGACAAAGAAAAAACAGCGTTTGCCACTCCGGACGGCCTATATGAGTTCAACGTGATGCCTTTCGGGCTATGCAACGCACCCGCGACTTTTGAGCGTATGATTGACACCGTGCTGCGTGGCCTGAAATGGAAGACTTGCCTGTGCTACCTAGATGACATTGTTGTCTTTTCATCAACGTTTTCTCAACACCTGCAACGCTTGGATGAAGTTCTGACGTGCCTTGCGGGCGCTGGTCTTCAAATTAACACCAAGAAATGCCATTTCGCCAGCAAGTCCATTAAAGTCCTCGGTCATGTCGTGAGCAAGGACGGAATACGCCCTGACCCCGACAAAACCGCTGCGGTGCTTCGCTTTCCTCGCCCTGAGAAACCTAAAGACTTGCGAAGTTTCCTTGGCCTCGCGTCTTACTTTCGTCGATTTATACGAAACTTTGCCTCCATAGCTGCACCACTACACAAGCTACTTGTCTCCGGTACGCCCTTTGAGTGGTCTCAGGAATGTGAATCGGCTTTTGACATGTTGAAGGATGCCCTCACGACCGATCCTGTTCTTTCCCATTTTGACGAGGCTGCTCCGACTCTCCTGCACACAGACGCTAGCGGCCGCGGTTTAGGCGCCGTTCTTCTGCAGCGCGACAACTCTTCGCGAGAGCGAGTCGTTGCATACGCCAGCCGCGTACTCTCCAGCCGAGAGGAACTACACGATCACCGAGCAGGAATGTCTGGCCGTCATCTGGTCGGTGCAGAAGTTTCGTCCCTATCTGCACGGCCGTCATTTTACTATTGTTACTGACCACCACGCGTTATGTTGGCTTTCCACACTCAAGAACTTATCGGGACGCCTCGGTCGCTGGATTCTGCGTCTTCAGGAGTATGAGTTCGATATCATCTACAAGTGTGGCAAAAAACATCAAGACGCCGACGCTCTTTCTCGCTGCCCGCTACCTACGGCCCCGCTCGGCGCTTCCGCAACCGCCTCGCATACCAAACACTGCGAGCCCACTTTTACATCGGTCCCCTCTCTGGCCTCTATAGACCACCTGCCTCCGGACAACGACCAAGAATTTGCCTCTCGCCAGCTAGCTGACCCGTACTGTCGACGGATCATGGGCCATCTCTCTGGAACTTCCTGTCCACTTAACGCGCGGCTACGTCGCCAACTCTCGCAATTTAAGCTCGACAACTCCGTGCTGTACCGCCGAATTTACCATCCTGACGGTCAGCGCTGGGTGGCCGTTCTACCTCGCTCTCTCCGCTCTCACGTCCTCACAGCCTTCCACGATGATCCGACTGCAGGTCATCTCGGTTTTCATAAAACCTACGACCGCCTTAGAAGTCGTTTTTACTGGCCTGGCATTACTACTAGCGTAGCCAGGTACGTCGGGTCCTGCACTATCTGTCAGAGTCGAAAACTCCCAACATCTGGTCCTGCCGGTAAACTGCAGCCTCTTCCGTGTCCCGCGACACCATTTGAAGTTGTAGGTGTCGATCTTTTCGGCCCCCTTCCAGTCACTGCCGCCGGCAAACGATGGATCGTGACAGCTGTGGACCATTTGACCCGCTACGCTGAGACATCTTCTGTGGCTACTGGTTCTGCTTCTGAAGTTGCCGATTTCGTTCTCCAAGCCATTATACTCCGCCATGGCGCTCCGCGTGTTCTGATCAGTGACCGTGGAAAGGCTTTCCTCTCTCAACTATTGAACGAACTTCTCCGATCCTCCGGCACCACTCACAAGACCGCTTCCAGCTACCATCCTCAGACTAACGGCCTGACCGAGCGATTTCATCGCACACTTGCCGATATGATCTCCGCCTATATTCAACCAGACCACAAAAACTGGGACGCGATTTTACCATTCGTCACTTTGGCCTATAACACAGCCATTCAGCGGACAACCGGCTATTCACCGTTTTACCTGGTTTACGGACGTTCCCCTACTTCCCTTCTGGACGTTTCTTTCTTTACCTCCAACGTAAATCCGTCGCCATCCTCTGCCGAGGAATACGTTTCACGACTCGCCCAGTGCCGCCAGCGTGCTCGCCTGAATACCGAAGCCAGACAGCAAGACAGGAAGATTGTTTATGATGCAGCGCATCGTGCTGTCTCTTTCCGACCCGGTGACGAGGTCCTGCTCTTGACGCCTCTTCGCACACCTGGTTTGTGTGAGAAGTTTCAGCCACGGTTTATCGGGCCGTACACAGTTCTGGAACAGACTTCACCTGTGAATTATCGCGTGACGCCACTTGTAACCCCAGCAGACCGCCGTTACCGTACTACCGAGATTGTCCACGTCTCCC
Source organism: Rhipicephalus sanguineus (assembly GCF_013339695.2). Classification (NCBI taxonomy): domain Eukaryota; kingdom Metazoa; phylum Arthropoda; class Arachnida; order Ixodida; family Ixodidae; genus Rhipicephalus; species Rhipicephalus sanguineus. The sequence goes on along the minus strand of NC_051179.1, from coordinate 141,652,075 downwards.
GCATCAAGCCCTTCATACGACGTTCCTCCTCTCCTTGACCTCCAGCGGCCAGGCTGGCCGCTTTCACGTGGGGGGAATTAGTGTGGGCATTTATTATGCACATCTTCTTCATGTGTACATTATCACCATCATGATGCATTTGGTTATGCATCCTCATCTTCGTCGTGTATCATCATCATCAGTGTGGGTTGATCGTGCCTGTTCGCTGCCGGGTCTTCGGGCCAAATAAACGTCTGCCCTACCAAGACCTCATAATACTAGCAGTGATATGATATATGGAAATAGTACTATAACAAATAGTTTTTTTTTTCGTTCTCTCGGCTGTTGGTGCGTATTTTCAGAAAGTACACTAGGTGCACGGAGTTCGTTATAACGTTTATCTGTCAGCATATTTACAACAAAGGTAATACATTTGGCAATATTCTGCATTCCTATTGCCTGGCAAGGTGCTAGTGCTGAAGAGAGGTGCTACATACCCAGAAGGGTGCACGGCTGGGTTTGATGGTAGAGCATGCTTTAAATTTCAATTGAGAGAGCAATAAAACAAAGTGAAGATAGCGTTCTGTTTTATGTTTTCTCTGTTCTTACTGCGCTTCCTGTTGAAAGTGAACTCATGCTGCAAATCACTTTTCTTGCTACGATATCTGCTATCAACCGCTCTTGATAATTCTTATCGTATTTGTAGAAAAATATGCACAGTATACCGCTACCAAATAACCGTTCATCGCACTCAGTATGTCCGGTCAACTGCTACCGCAGTGAGGCCCTTTTGTACAAGGAATTACCGCAGATTGAAGAATATTAGCGTAGAATGCGCCAAAAAACGTAGATATTAGCTACTCAAAACGCCTTGATGTTGATTCCACATTCGGGCAACACCACCTAGATTACTGGCTCGGGCCCCTGTCGGGCCCGATTGGAGGTCGGGCCGGGCTGGGCCGGGTAGGTGAAAGTTTTTCTCGGGTACGGGCCGGGCCCGGGTCTCGCTTTTGAGTCAGCGGGCTGGGTTCGGGCGGGTAAACTTCAAGGAGTGCCGGGCTCTGGCCGAGAATCGCGGCCCGTGCAGTGCTCTAGGGACGTCTACTTGGCTGGCGCCTTGTGGTATCATTGAGGCAGATCATACGACCTCACCTTGGTTACAGCGACTGCAAGATCAACTTTTAGCCTTGCTAGCTGCATACCAACAAAACTATTGCATAATTTTACTACTGTACACAGCAATTCTACAAAGCAGTGCTGCTGGCGCCACCTGTCCTGCATAGCTGCCCGAATCATCTCCTCCAAGAAAACATTTACTCTATACTTTCGCCACCAACTAGCGCTGCGGCACCTTGGCAAGCAGACGCGAAAATGGCACCTTCATTCCTGTAATTGACCACCTGCGCGAGCGTGCTTCTCCAACAAGCTGCATTAGCTCGAAGACAAGACAAGTTGTAAGATCGCCGCATGCAAGATGTATGACTTATTTAGCGTTTGTATCGCGAAAACGTTTTACAGACAGACACGAACGGGGCGCAAATGAGTCGGCCTGTAAAATGTTTCCACACTAAACACTCTAAATAACGGCCAGAGGTCAAGCCTTAGAATTCAATACTTTGTGTCCGGTAATTCTCTTTTATTTCTTAGAGAAATATGTTGTTCTCGGAGGCTTCAGTCTTCACATATGAAATGTGCACGGCATGTTTCTCGCAATGTCAAGTTCCCAATTGCGAACTTTCTTCCTTTCAAACCATGACACCATCATCCAAAGTAGGCCGATCAAAAACACAGGCTTCCCAGAAGCCGAACATTGCATCGTACGAGCCGAGATTGTCCCTGAAGAAACCTGCGAAAAAGAAAAGGAGTCACGAGAGTTTTCTTAGAGGCAGGACTATTCCACTGCGTGAAGCCTCATACGCCTGAATTTGTTCATGCAACAGCGTGCGGCTCCACTACGCACACTTATTAGCCTGGGGTCGCCTGATTTTGATTATTGTGGCAACAAAATGAAATTGGTCAAGAAGAACATGGCGAGGACACAGGGTACCGTGTATGTTCCTGGCATGTAAAGCAACCATGAAATTTAAGTTTTTAAAATGCGGACTGCAAGAAATCTAGCCATAAAGAAAGAAACGTGCAACAAAACTTGCAAGAAATGACTATCATATAGTAAATTAAGACTATCGGTTATCTCTATCGTTTGAATGCTTTTTTTTTTTCTCTGAAACTTCTAAGTTCTCGTTAAGAACTAAGGATGCTCGAAAGAATTATAATAATAAAAATTAAAATATGCCCTTTCTCAGTTTAGTATCAATATTGTGAAATAGAAATGCCAGAATAGTCATTCAAATGAACTCTATGTTGTTCAGTATTGGGGCAACGGTCATTGTGAACAGCGCTGGTTAATTCTCTATTAAACCGTGCATCGAGCATTCTCATAGAAATAAACTTGTGTGCTCTGAAGCGTCGAGCTTTTGAGCAACTGATGCATGTAGACTAGCACACAGATTATGCCTAATTTGGAACTTATCTTCTGTAAACAAGCAGCAGTAGCACCACTTATGTGCCAGATCCCGAAAAGGCTTGAACGAACTTGCGATCACGGTGCACGGAGCAGCGTAGAGAATTGATAAAATGCACAATTCTGAGCGGCACTTAATCAAATTGCATTGGATAAAACCTTTCATTCTAGAGTTTCTCGGTGTTATCACGTAGTTCGTAGAACTTCTAAACAACTTCCTTGACTTTCCGATCGTAATCGCCATAGTAGCTCAGTATCGAGACATTACAGCGCTGGTGGGCTCGAGGCCACGTGTTAGGGCCCGGCCACAGCTGTCACAGCTTAACGGGCGAAACGCAAACCAAATACGGTAAAAGCTTGTTAAGTCGAACTCGGTTAATTCGAACTTACAGTTAATTGGAACTGACCGTAGTACCGGCACAGGCCCATGTATTTCTATGGGGGAATGCTCCCGATAATTCGAACGCGGTTAATTCGAACTGGGAGCCCTTGGTTTTCATTGCTCCTCGCAGACGTCAGCCCAGAGTGATCAGAATGTGTTGCAAAACCAAGCCAAACCAAATTTACCAGAGATGCAAAGCAACGAAACAGTAGCATCTCTCAGCAGATGAGAATTCGGAAGCCGCGTTTCAGCTCTTGGGCAAACGAAAAATCATGCTCACGGAGTCACGACAGAAGAAACACAAGCGAATGCAAATTATTGAATACTTTCAATCTTGATTGCATTATCGCCGCCGTGCAAATAAACGTGTTTTGGAGCGTAAATATCGTCATATATTCGACATTAAAGTCACTAAACGGAAAACAATTTTTCTCGCATTAGTAAAGTAGACTTCCACGATACCAAAAACACCACGCTTTCTGCGCGAAGACGCTTAATAAGCGAGAAAACGCGCAAAAAGAAAATACAGGTGGCGACGCCACCTTGGAATTCCCGCACCATTTTCCGGACGTCACATATTTTTGACGGCGCTGTGGGCCCACGTAGTTTCTACTCGGTTAAATCAAATTACATTGTTCTCTGAGGGGGCCAGAGACTTGACATAACGAGTTTGTGGAAATTTCGTCGAGCCAGTGGCGCCAAAATACCTTAAATGCTCTTTGAAATCGTTTAAGTCACGAATTACAAACTTCGGCGCGAAATTTAAAAATGAAACTTTTAACTTGGTTTCTCCTCTAATAATAACCTGTGGTGGTGAAATAAACTACACAAGAGTTCTCCGAGCACACTTTCAATAAACCAAATCATTGTTTCTCTTTTCGGTCCCTTTAAGACTCACTTCCCACATGAGAGCATGTCGGTGCTTCTATCTGGCGAATCCCTGACTGATCAATTAATTTCTATTCGCCGTAAGAACTCCATGAACCCATTTACGAAATCACCTGCCACAGACGTGTATTAGCGCCTAATTCACAGTAATGAGTCCAGGGGTTGCTTCTTCGGGCTCCGCCCGCGCAATGACGCGCGATGTGCGTTCATTCTAGCGCCCGCCCGCTAATTCGAACTCGGCTTAATTCGAATCATTTATAGTCCCCTTCGGGTTCGAATTAACGAGCATTTACTATCATTAACTATTAATGCAGGGCAAGTTAGACAGTCCTGCGTTAAAAAGTTTGTTCGTTCAGGCGCGCCTAACCATAACACTGCTGCACGGCGTGAAAAACTACAGAATTTAATTCAGTGCTTCAGTTTTGGACTACTTCGTTGTTCATAGTAAAGAGTGCGTTTAAACAATAAGAACAGCTCGAAACGTTGAGCTCTATGTTTACCATGCATTTCAACAATGTATATAAGTTAAATTGTCAAAATTCGACGGTGGTTCTCATATCTGCAGAATGTATCATATTTTATAGATTGGTATTCAGAAACAACACAAAAGGACACCGCGTTAGCAGGTTCAAGTAAACTTCCGTCTGTCCGTGACAACATCGCTGAATGAAAGACGGCCGTACGAAGAAGAACAATTGGGAAAAAAAAGGTTACATCGCAAAGTACTGCGTTTAGCAAAATATGAGGGATATTATGGCCAGATGTATTCTATGTGAAGACATTTCGAACGCTGTTAAAACATTACGCCCCATAGTGGTCATACGGCAGATGTTTCTGATATGGAGTCGTCGGGAACCGTACATATTCACGGCCCATATGCAGATTTTGAAGAAGTCATGTGAATAACTGTATCTAATAGGTTATCCTAATCTAACTGTGCAATGGTAGCTCAATTACAGGCGAACAGTGACCTCCACGACAAGGCAGGTTCGTTTGACCTAGAAGCTATGCACAAAGAATATAATGACTGATCCACAGTGCGTTCTACTTGTCTATAAGGCGCTCACGCGATCCGATCTCACCTCGATGAATTACCTTTGTTTTATTGAATCAACTAATACAAACATCCCAGGCGATGCTAGGTGGGAACACTAAGCTCTGACTTATTGTGCACAACTGGAAGCACTTTCATTTATCACTATTTCTTTGAAATCAGTAAGTGCACGGCATTAACGCTGAGAAAAACTTTAGCAGGACAGAATAAATTATGGCGGCGGCGCTAGCTATGATTATTGCAGAAAAAAAAACTCTTTCTCTGCGCCTTGAAACAATGCAACAAAGTTCTTCCAGGCACTTTCATTTGTGCATTTAATTCTTCTCGCATGCATCTGTTCTTTCCTTGCCTCATCTTCATTTCTTTCTATTATCAAGTTCAGTTCCACTTCTCTCCTCCCTAAATAGTAGCGAGACGTTATGTCTTTTTCGGCTGTAGTGTCAGCCTGCTCGCTTCGTAGTTCTAGCATTATTGCGTCACATACCGATAATAGTATATTAGCATACAATCGATAAGCTAGGAGTCGTTGGTGTATACCCATCTTGTACAATGACTATGTAAGCGGGAAGAGCGGCAGCTCATCTTACAGTGAAAGATAAAATGGCCGGCTTTGAAAAACGAAAACGTGTGAACGAGTTTTCATAAGATCAGGCAGGGCACAAGGACCACGACGGTATATTGGGGTGGTACAGTGCATTCCGGAATTACGGTGCTATCCTCACCTAACATTTGAACTGCATTGCTACGACTTCTGAACAAAGTTGCTGCACGTTAATGCCAGCAGTTTGTTACTTAATGTAGAGCGCTCACCTACAACCGGAGGCTTCCCCATGAGCAGTGGTCCACAGATGGCACCCATAATGCTGTACCCCACGGCCAGCCGCTCGAGGCCCAAATAGTCCGCCATCAGAACGCTGTGCATCGTCATTCCGCACCCTATGAACATAGCGATACACAGCGACGCGCCCACCAGTGCGCCGTAACTGTCGGTGAACGGTAGCGACACCACGGTCGCTCCCAAGAGGAGGTAGTTTATCACCATGAGGTTTGTACGCCGCACGTACTTTCGATCTGCTAGCAGCGGCAAGAAGACCCTTCCCACCAGGTCCGTGATTGAGTAGTAGGGTATGAGGGCTACAGCGTCGCGCATGCTTACACCTTTGTCCAAAGCAAGGTCAACTATTGTGGAGAAGAAATATCGACGTTGTAACTGAGTACTAGCCAGGTTACAATGAGCGCATAGAACATGGTGCACCTAAACACCTCGCGCACACTTTGCAGCACAGCCTGAGAGGTAGACACCGCCACTGTCGTCGTGTCTCTTTCCAGTTGAGCAGCGAGAAGCGATGGTCGTCCTACTTCTGCCGGACGTTGGGCTTCCACTTTCCTGGCTGGAAACGACGATGGACTTGCTTCAATGGAGCGCCGAGACTCCATTACAAATGCAGGACACGATGCTCGACGTAGCTTCGACGGGCCTCGGGCTTCGAGTTCGGTAGCTGGGAACGTCGGCAGACTTGCCACTGTGGGTCGCTTCTTTTCGAGCCTCTCGGTAGATACCCAAGGTTCGCGAAGCGCGAGGCTGAAGGCGAACCATGTGCAACAGGATGGCACCAAAGATGAGCAGGCTTCCGCGGAAGCCATACGCTTCTCAGAAAGAGCAGTAGCTGCGGGTAGAAGAAGGCGCCCGCTGTGGAGCCGGCAAACATGATGCCGTGAGCGGTGCCTCGGTACCGCTTGAAGTACATGCTTATGATGACTTGCAGCATGGTCGCAACGACTTACACCGAAGCCTGGGCAGGGGAGGGAAGTATGTGTTACACGAGTGACAGTAGCAAATGTGGTAACACCGACATGCATGTGGCGCTTACATTCGCATGCACGTGCCGTTTGCATTCAGCACCACGAAATCACGAACACGGCGGTTTTTCTTCAGCTTTACACTTGAGCAGCCTGCCGTCTACTTCAATATCGACATATTGCTCACTCTAAGAATGCTAAAACATTTGGAACTGCACATAGCACGACGCACATACATTGCTCGAGCTGATCCAGAATCTGTGTACAAGCTAATCCAAGGCGGACGTTAAGTCGTACGCTGTTCCTTCAACAGGATGGCAAATTATGACACGTGTTATCGCCTCGTTTTAAGTGGGTAATAATACAGGGCTTATTAACCAATACCAGCGTTAATTCGCTACAATAAACATGGAACACACAATGATAATTACATTTACTGGCTAGCCAAGACTAACTAATGAGAACGTGAGTGCAACGCAGGCGAAAAAAAACCTAGTTTCTCTTTTTTTTGTTTTTTATCTATAACGATTGCAAGTACGAAGTAACTTGTGAATATTACCCATGCTCAAATATTCGAACGTTAACGCCACGTTCAATTTTTAACGTCCGGCAGCATATTGTGTACCTAAAAACTTGAAAGGCCCCGCCTTCGAATAGTAACTCCCCGTCCAGGAGACGCTCATCCGGCTCAGTCGCGGTTACCCTATATTTTCTACTCAACACAACGCTCCTCCCTAACTAGTAAGGTCGCCGTGCACGTATACGGCGTATATCAAGTTAAATGTTTCAGATTATCTAAAATACTGATTGCTATGACTATCTACGGAATGCTGGAGGCTACAATACGGGGGGCAATGAAACGCAGTTTTAAAGAAAACTGGACAAACAGGAACAGTGCTGGCGCTCGCATTTAGCAGTGACTTTTCTTCGTGTTGTTTCAATTCTCGCGTTGAAATTGAGGGCCATTGCACAATTACGATTCTGTTGTTGCCATCAAAATCACTTCTACTCCTAAGCTGAACATCGTAGTCACTCAAGAAAGGTTAATGTGTTCTGAGGGACGCAACATCACAATATGGCGCTGCGGTTTACCTACACGCCTGATTGAATAAAAGCTCATAAATGTGACTGGATCATGCGCGGTAGACGATTATTTACCGCTACGTTTCCAAGGAAAGATGCCAGTCAACGGCATCAATCATAATCCCTCTTCCTTTGCTGCAGCATCATCCAAACGATGTCTTGGTAGCGACGATTTGCTAATCGTTTCATCGGCGGTCTAAAAAGAAACAGGTGGCACAGCATGCAAGACAAATGACATACCGTGCACAATTCCAAGAGTAACGGAGATCCACGTGATGTCCGGCGCGAAAGCTGACGCTATAACGCCTGCTGACGCCAGCACGGATCCTACAGCCATCACTGGAACCGTGCTAAAATGCTCGCTCAATGGACCAGACACCAAGCCTGCAAACAAATGGTTCCACCTATAAAGCGCAGCAGTGTTAAATTGTGATTTAATAAGTAAGAGCCAGGCTAGGAAGAGAAGGGACGCCCAAACCATAGATGAAACCGGACTTGTAGATTGAAAAATATAACTGAGACTAACAAAAATAAGAAAATAAGGAAGCGTAGAAACCACTGACACAAGCAATTAAACTGGATACTTCGTTGGGGGAAGGGTTGTCTCCTGCTAACAGGCGGTTACTTATCAATAGCTATATTTGAGTTGCATGATGTAGACCATTTCTGGTGCCACGTTCACTTGAAACATAAATCTCCAACTGGGACATTTTTGCTAATAAACTTGGGTTTGGCTGCTTGGATGTGCAGTTGGTTTTAGTGCATTTTTGTAGAATGTTCGTACCAGTGTGCGTACAAAAACTTACGTAGCTTTTACAGAAAACTATGTTCTAGCATTGTCTGTATCAGGGGCGTAGCCAAGGGGGGGGTTGGGGGGGTTCAAACCCCCCCCCGAAATTTTTCAGTTTTGCTTGCGTATATATACACGCACACATACAGACGCACGCACGAACATACATGAAGTATGGTTGAACCCCCCCCCCCGAAAAAAATTTCTGGCTACGCCCCTGGTCTGTATACAGGCTTCGTATGCAGATTACTCAGCGGTTTCGCTGAATGACAGCTTCTCCACTTGCATATACCGTGGCAATCATAAAGCGAAAGCGTTACTTGGCTAGTTCGGCGAAAGCGCGCACACAGCTATAGTCCGCAAAAGCAGTCTTCCGAAATCACGTGACCTGTCCCGCCAAAACTGAGGCCGGGGTCAAACTTCTACAGCCACACCGAAGGAGCGTGATGTGCAGCTCAAATGGGTAGTATGTGCCGTGTACTTCTGTCGAGATGCACGTGCAAACGAAATCAGGTAACTGGGTGCGAGGCGCCGAAGCCTCTTACTAGTGCCCGAGGTTTGCATACCAGATTGCGTGGCTGAAAGACCCGACACGCTCATCTGCGGGCCGCTCACCGTCGTGCAGTCTGAATGCTGGCCCGTCGCACTATCGGGAAGACATGATCTCGCCGTCACCCACGCTGAATTGCAAGAAACATCACATGTTTACCAGCTTCTAGCTGTCATATACACTATCGAGATGTTTTCGCGTTCTCATCTCGTAAGAACGTGCTCAGGGGTCCTCTGCGAATATTTTTCTCAGAACTTTTCCTGGTAGTCTCATGCGCGTAACTAGCAAAGTTAATCGTACACCAACAATATAGAATGCAAGTTCAATACAACTCCCACAAGTTTAGTCTATTACTTCATGAAACAATACTTCGGTGCAAACATGAACTGTGTCTTCCAGTCGGAATGGTCAGTTATATAATATTCAACCTTAATTTGTCTAGCATGTAGATCTTTCACAATTTCTCGCGTCTCTGCGCATTTCATTTTTTTAGCCTTGCCGTTTAACATTTCTCCGAGAAACGATTACCCGTTAATGTTGACGGGTCACGTTGGATCACATCAAGCAGTCATTATATATGCTCGCGATTCAACGCCCCTTTCGTGATGCATATGACAGTGCTGTTCTCTGAGCACTAAAGGAATAGAGCTGTTTACAAATGTCTTATATTACGGTAGCGTAGAAAATTTTCCAGTGATGTCGTAAAAGCATTAGATAAACTTTATTACGCCGTTTGCCTATTGCAAACCAAACATATTGACAATGATAGCTCCTCGAACATATACGGCCATACACGTACATAGCTTGCTTGCATTATCATTGTCACAGCGACATGAATGTTTTCAACAAGCGTATGTGAATACATATTAGGGTTTGAAGTTATCACTGAGAATGTAGTCGCAGCTTTTGCTTAGAAAGTCATCTATACCATATATTCTTCGATGACACTTAAGAAATCTTCCAGATCGCTTTTAGCAGCCATTAACTTGTTGCACGAACCCTGCTCGTCACTTTTAGAATTCCCTGCAATATAACGTCTGGTTTCGTGTAGCCATACCTTGCTGCGCTGGCATGAACCGGTGTTATGGATAAGTATGGAGCTTTAAATAGTGCTCTTAGAAGTACACCGTTTGTTAGTTCGCTGAGGCAATATTTTCGCACTCGTGCTCAGTTTCCGTTATTAATGAGCGTGCCACCACAGCTCTCGCTTTGATGAGCGCCGAATTACATACCCGTATATTTCTCGCGCAGCTATATCGTGTCGCTCTCAATAGGAGCAGGAGTTGATCCTAATCAAGGCGACTCATCTGTAGCTTTTAAGATGGCCGTGTAACCTAACGTTTGTTCCCATGACCATACTTTATCGCATATTCATTAAAGTTGTCGTTAAAGGTAAGCAGAAGCCCCGACCATTGAATTGACGTGTTCCGGCCGAAAGTCAACGGCATGTTGCTAAGTCTTCTCTAGAACACCGAGCTACAGCTCCGAATCTCCAACGCTGTGAACATTTGTACCACACCGCCGAGCCAGACGTGCTTACCCCCAAGTCGTTCACCGACGTGACGAGGTTTACCGGCCACGAGGCGAGGCCACGGTCAACGTGCATCTGTTCTATGATTCCCACGTAGAGAAACCCCGAACAGCGGCTGGTGGCGGACTCCATGGTCGTCATGACGAAGGCAAGCCCGACTACCCACCAGCACTTGCTATGCCTGCCGCCTCACCGCCTTTCTTCTGCCTCCCGAGTACGCTTGCATCCGGACAGCTGCACTCTACGAAGCTCAGTCGCGGAGCCTTGCAGAAGCCTTCGCCCGTAGCTTCGTGGGGTTCTTCGTAGAGATCTACCCTGGTATTTAAAAAAAACGAACATGTGAGTGAGCGATTGCTAGAACAAAGGAGCGTTCATTATTGCATTAGAGCACAAAAGATATCGCTTTGCGCTCTATTATTCTTCAAATACCTCGGGCCCAGAGATAGGCAATGACCTTGTTTAAAAAGCTTAGACGCTGTACGACACCATTCAGTCAACATAGGCAATGCACAATAGGAGCTCGACACGTGACTCGTCGAATTGGGTAAAAGAGAAGGACAGAGAAAGAACGTAGACGTAACGTGCGTGACATCAAGCAAACATTTATTCAGCAGAACAACACACGTCATATATACTGTTCCGATCCTAGTTATCACACATTAGTGTGCTAAAAGACTTAAACCCGTACAACACTATAACTTTCAGCATACGCTCCAAAGCGCAGGCGAACATGTATAATTAGCATTCAGTAAAAACAGGCCTAATAACCACGAAAAAACGCAACAGCATCATTAGTATCGCATAAACCAGCTGCATTAGATTGTTATCAAATGTTAAGAGACATTTCCTTGTCAGAAATGCGTAGTGAAGCACTTCTTTAGCCGGGGCACCGGGGTCATCGGTAGTGACTCGCACATGTGCCATGGCCCCACACGTGGCCCCCTCCTTCCGGACGCGAAACTTCTCTGTTTAACGCTTTCACTGCAAGTGATAGTGTTGGAGCGCTCTTCACCGTTGTTGAGGCGCTCTCCAAGCGGTTTTATGAACCCGTCAAACTTGCCGTTCGTTCTTCTCATCAAAGCTGCTGCTTCCGCCTGTCAAAACCAGAAGTTCGGCCCATCACTACCGATGTCCCCGGTGCCCACTTACATGCTACGCAATGCAGAGTATGCTCACGGATTTTCACTTTCAACCTGGACATAGTTTAACCTTTCGCATATATCGGAATGAAAGGTGGTCACCACTATTGCCTAGCAGAGGTTCAAACTGTATCACCGATAGGAAAGTGTATGGCCGTGCATTTGCGTCAGTCATACTCACAAAAGTATTGCGCGGATTCCTAGCACTAAAAATTTGTGGTACGCGAGTCGTTTTGCGGGAAGCTCTTTATTGAAAATCGTTAGTGTTCTTCAACGCGTCCATGAATAGACCAACGTGTTTGTTTAAGATGCCAGTAAGCGGCTGCGTGATGCGGAATTGTTTCTGAAATCCTTCATAGAAAGGCGACATTGATAGTATAAGTAAGACTGTGAACCATGATGAGATCCACTAGGGCTTTCGTAACTATAGCCGCTAAAACCGATTAACGCGTTCCCTTTTATTTAAACGCATTTAAGATCACCCGTAACATATGGCGCGTACTCAAGGCTGGTTTTCGCGACCCTGAATAGCAAGGGAGCATGCTTGTTTTAGGCAACTGACAAGAAAGGAACGCCATATTGCTTGTCTGTATACATATCTCAACTTCATAACAGTCAAGAGCAATGCACCGCTTTTTAAACCTGGAGTCGTTTTCCTTGAAATACGATTTAAACATTACGAAGCGAGTATTTTCAAACGCTCGTTATCTTACTTGACGATCCTGGGTTTGCCAACAGCAGTAGCATCTTTCTTCTGACCATCTTCCATTCTTCCTTGCGACAGATAGCCGCTTGTGGCAGCACGGTTGGAGCTCTGGGTGTTGTACGAAATCAAATGAAGTGACCAACATCTCAAAGTTAGGTACTAATAATGTCCTTGCATTTACGTTTGCATAAATACAAATATGCAATCCTCGTGCACGGCAGACATTTATGCCATTTAGTGATGAAAACTTTCTTTCAATCTTTTGTCACTGAGTAGTCTTGCAGCGTTAATACAGCAGCATTACATATCGCCAAGCAGTAGAAAAATAAGTTAGTTATTGTTCGTCATGTAAAAACAACAGTATGGGAACATGACTTACGATGTAGCGCTTAATTTCAGCTTGGGCATACCAGCATGTGACAAAGGCTGTCCCTAAATTAAAGTTATGTAGAATTAGCAGAAATACAGCTTCAACCATCAAACGCTTCAACACATGCGAACATATGAACATTCATAGCCGCAACTGTAAGTGTAGACAGTTCTCTGCTTCCTCCGCTCGTAAACACAGAATGCTTTTATTGCGATAGCAATTATATGGACAGTCTCGGCTGAATTTTGCCGTCGCCGTCGCCGTCATGCACCGTATATGTATAGGTATGTATATACATAAAAGCCCCAAAGAAAAAGAATTCAGAAAAATGCTTCCGATGCGCGGAATCGAACCAGGGACCTCTTGCTCCGCAGCGACTGGCGCTAACCGCTACGCCACAAACGCAGATCCTTCACGTAGCCAACGGCGAGCGTTATATACATACCCTTTACCGCTGGACGGACTCAAAGACGGCCGGCGCTTATAAGAGTTTCTTCATTACCAGCGAGATGGCGCTAGGAGCACGACGGGCGCATTTAAAACTCGTCGGCGAGTTCGGTCGCTTCTTCTTATTGCGCAGGGAGAACCTTGCCCTTCCGCTGTCTGCTCGCGCGGTTTTCTGGTGGTCAGGGGAAGAGGGTTGTTTCAAGCTTTCACCGTGGTGTCCGCGCTCATGTTACGGAGCGTACGAAAGTCACCCGAGCTCAAGGGACGCCGCTAAATGAACAAACAGACGATGAGAGCGAACTATCAAGTGTCACAGCTCGACACTTGAAGCGCGCTAGTTTCCTTCGCTGCTTCGGCCGCCCTTGCAACGGAAGCGCTGTCAAACTGAGAGTATCCATTGGCGAGCCTCACTTCGTATAGCATTAGTTTCTTGCTATCGCATTCATTGCTTCGCCCTTGCGGCGAAACTGTGACTTTTTTTGTGGCTAGATACAAGTAATACCGCTGTCACACGGTCAATTTCAATCGCGATCTCGCCTCACGCGGATCGAATTTCGCGGTCGTAATTGGCTCCCTTTACGAAAGCTGCGGAAGAGAACCAATCATTGTGGAGAAGTTCGACCCTGATCGGGCTCGAGTGATCAGCAGTGACGGTGTGACAACTATTACACTGCCGGCACATCTCAAATTTTCAGCTGGCAATACTTCAATCTTTCTTCAAGCGCAGCGTTGCGCTGCTTATCGTGCAAAACGAGTACTACAGAGAACTCCCCTGGGAGTTGTCTAAACGACGCCTTACTTTTTTCTACAATTCCCTAGCTCCGTCGACGTCGTTGGGCCACTGTGATTGCTATATTTGCGAGAAACACCGTCGGGGATCATTAAATAGAAACGCGTAGCGCAAGACAGAAACGAGACCATCGTGAGAGGACGAGGGGCGAGTTGTGCGCTCCTTGTTTCCAATGACATCCAGAATCTCCCGCTTCCATTCACAACGCCTGTCGCGCGATGGCTTCTCTGAATTGCCTTTGTCAAGAGGCATCGGCACGGCGTCTTTGTTCATGTTTATTGCTTTCTACAGCACCGTGCTGCAGCTCCGTCGGTACAACACTTCATGTGGCTCAGAATATTAACATGCCACGAGCCGCAGCGCTTAGCCAGAGGGAGGCACACTCGGCTTCTGTGTCGTACATTCGAAACTCACCACCGCCAACGTACGTTTCTCATTACGAATTTATTTACAGCGATTTGCCTTCCGTGCCAGACGGATAGACATACGGACGCTTGGGTGGGTTTTCTCATTGACTAAACTTAAAACTTGTCGCACGCCTAAAAACATGTCCATTCTCATTCAACCCATCAAACTACAGAAACAATGTTCAGTGAAACCAAGATTACTGATCACCAATGTCTACGTTCTTCGTGAATGAGTTTGTGAGACTGCATTTAATGTGAATGGTTGCAAAAACACCTGAGGAGCAGGGTAGCCAGAAATTCTTTTCGGGGGGGGGGGGGGTTCAACCATACTTTATGTATGTTCTTGCGTGCGTTTGTATGTGTGCGTGTAATATACACAAGCAAAACTGAAGGGGGGGGGTTGAACCCCCCCTCCCCTGGCTACGCCCTGCTGAGGAGCGTTGTTCTAACTCTGCTGAGGTGTTGCGGCAATGATGCACTACCAACTCTCAGCAGCTCTCTTCTGGAGAGTGGCATGTTGAAGCAGCACTTTAAGGGCTCGCGCGTCTCGCGTCGCTGCGCATCCGGTGGTGCACGACGCGTTGCGCATATAGCAGCTATGTGCGCTGCACGTGGTGCGGTACGGCTTTATCTGGCACAAGCTCGACTGAGGGAGAGTGGTCAAGTCTATGTTTCGAATTATCTATATTTCGAATTATCTAAGTCTATGTTTCGAATCAGTCTATGTTTCGAACTACATGGAGTCGCTCGCGCCGGCGCGTGTGACGTGTGGGTGGAATCCGCCATACCTCGCGAGGCGCGCCACAAATACACGTGCGTTTGGAAGAGTAGAGTCGTGAGCAATAAGAGAGGGAGCACCGAATTTATGTCTAATCAACGATTACCTGTAATATACCGTTATGATTGTCAGGTACTGAAATTGCGAGACATACCCTTGCGTTTCAGCATTTATTGTTATGAACACCTTTCCGCTTGTCAACAGCTTTAGCCGCTACGCCCTTTAAAAGGTAACTCCAGTGTTCCCTGTCTTATTGATCACGACTGTACGTGTAGTTCCAGACTTACAAACATGCACTGGGTACGTCGCTTATTCGCAAAATGATCATGAATTATGGCAAACTAGGTACTGCGCAACTGTACTTGGCTGGGCGAGTACAGGGGGCCCTAAGGCCACTCCTGCATACGCTGTGACTGTGCTGCGTGCTTTGCGGGGCCCGGTGTTTTTGTCTTCTATTTTATGGTTACATAGGTAAACAACGGCAAAACATACAGCTTCCAATTAGAAATTTTTTGCGCGCTATCTTCTACAAGCGCAAAATTGCAGCTTACCTTGAATTTTCAGCTTACCTAAAATGGCTTATAGACATGTCCTGAAATACACATTGTTGTTAGGTAATACTACAGGAATAGCATCAACGAAAAAAAAAAGACTCACCTTTTCTTCCGCATATACAGCAGGGGACGAATTCACAAAGCTTCTCTTCCGTAAGAACTTTTTTTTGGAATTTCTCCTTAACTATTTAATAATATGTCCATCGTCCGGATTGGCTGAAATTTTATCTGACAAACATCTCTAGGCATCAGATGTCGTTGTGAATACGGGCCTGTGTTCCTTGCAGGGAACCGGTTGCAGAGAATTTCCTGCAGGGTTGCAACAAGCAGACATTTTTGCAAAACACAGCCTGGTGATTTTTCAGCTTACCTTGAATTTAATAAAATCTTCTTTACTAGTTTACGCGACTTCTTTTCCAATGCTCGAGAGGCTGTTCAAGCATCCGTTCACGAGACAGGCCACATTGGCATTCTTCTTGTAAACTGCTTCGGAATTTACCATTGTTCACCATAAGTCTTTCAGAATAGCCGCACGATGGCGATCGTAATTGCGACGTCTAATGAATTATCTGGCGAAGGAAGGAATAAATATTCGGTATTTTTAGTTGTTCGTATTCTCTCCAATGCTGTGAAATACATAAAACCGTACCAGCTTTTTGAAAGGTCAGAAAAGTAAACAAAGCTACGCACGTAGTTTTTCGCCTAGAATGCGGAACTTCGCTTTACTTCGCTTGACTAGACCATCTTGACGCGAAAGGGGACCCGTCACTCAGGTGTAGCTGCGCTAAACTTTAGAAACGGAAAACAATGCGCAGTTCGCTTACCACGTAAATATGACTAAGTTGCTGACGTCATGGAATTGAAAACCCGCGGCGATGCGTAGATAGCGCATGACTGAGAACGGGTAGGTCATGAGCATATATATATATATATAGCGTTGATTTGACGGCACTCAGCGACAATAGGCACTGGCGGACAGTTTGCACAGCACGGACTGTCAGCGCGAGCAGCGTTCTTTCAGCAGCCGAAGAGGACGACCCACTGGAAGCAGCTGGAGAGCGCTAAATATATATTCAGGCTTAAATGAGGAAGAGTAACTTCGGTTGCCGCAAGGTTACAAGTATAAACGTAGATGCGCCTTCATAAAACAACTGTTTATTTTGACGATGTTTCGACGGGAGCCCCGTCTTCTTCAAGGCTTGAATTCTGAAGAAGACGGGGCTCCCGTCGAAAGGTCGACAAAATACACAGCTGTTCTTATGAAGGCGCATGTAGGTTTATACTGATATATATATATAATATATATATATATAATATATATATATATATATATATATATAATATATATATATATATAATTATAATATATTATAATATATATAAGTTACGTGCGATGCGTAGCACATTCTTTAAGGGCGCAACCATTGACCACGCACCCAAGGTACACCTGCCGGTACGTGATGGTCGTGTTGTCCTAGTCTCGACCGTTCGTGTCTTTGGTGCTGGCGCTTTCGTGGCACGGAAACGTCGGGTGGTTTTCGCGAAACTCTTCCTATTGCTGAGACACCAGTGAGCATTGCTAGGATTAACACTGTCTCCAATGATATTATAAGCGACTTTGAAAAAGCAACGACGAAGGCTGCCGAGGAAGCCCTTCTAGAAGTGGTTACCATTAAGGCCTACTTCCTCCAGTGGGTCAGGGTACCTGGCGTAGTTCTAAGGGCTTAGTATAACATGATTATTTAGCAATACGGCGAATTTCGAAATTTTATGGCGATTTCGGGGGCGATCGCACTCCTGTTAGCTCCAGATGTTGATAATGACATGCGTATGCTGCTAGGAGTAATGCCACAGTGTGCGCAGCATGTCGTAGGTCATTTTGGTACAACGTACATTTCTAGAACCTGCAGGCGAAGAAGCGGTGCAATCGGCTTTATTTATGCGGTCGACGACTATAGCTTATGCCCCTGCAACTTGGAACATCCTCACAGAGATGGCAGCACATTATTTAGCGTTTGCTATTTGCTTGATCCACGCTAGCTTAAGCAGGCGTTGACTGATAATTTTCCGCTAGATAGGCATAGTTGTCCATTTTTAGAGCTATTTGAAAGTTCGTGTGTGTTTTTAGAGGCGATGGCTGCACTATCCCGGCCTTTTTCGACGTAATTTGACGGCCTCGCCCAATGCGCCTACAAATCGCCGAATGGGCTCCTTTTTGTCGTGACAGCTGCCGAACAAAATGCTTTAAGGACCTCTTTCCACTACATGGCATTTATGTAGTTTTTTTCGAAGCAGCTGCAAGTAACATCGTGGATTGTGGTAGGACATCTGCTTGCCACCAAACGGCCCGAGTTCGATCCTCAATGGGACCGAAGATTTTAGTGTTTACATTGCTGCGACACGAGCTCTCTAACGCTATCGCGTCAAATGTCCTACAAGCAGCACATATGGCTGGTGCATGCGAAGACATGCACCGTACGGACGCCTTCGTAAATTGATTCCTTGTGCGACACAAGCAGCTGCCTCAACAAGGAAAGTCCCTTGCCACAACTGTGGCTTCAGGACCATTCATATTATGTCTGTATTATAATACATTCCTCTTTTTCCTTGAAAGCCATTTGTTGTGTGTTTTCCCCTAGCGTAGCAGCACAAACCTACAAATCGACAACATAACTGCATAACTTCATTGATAGCATATATGCAGGCAGACGGAAAGCGGCCTGTTCTATAGTGGAGGTGTTTCAACCTTTAAATAGCGAAGAAAGGTGCGAGAGAGCCATCGTCGCATATGATTCCTGAATATCTTTAGAACACGACGGCAGCGCCGACATTTGAGCGCTCGACCACAAAAAGCAATTCGTTGACGAACGCTATCTCGCATCGACCTGTTCTAACACGTGCGCGCGGGATGTGTGACGTCGCTTACGAATACTCTCCCTTCCCGGCTCTGTCAATCCCTTCTGCTCGGACAATCCATTTGCGAGGCGGTGGTCGTGCTCGGTGGGAAAATTACAACTGTTAGCTCATTTCAAACACAGCACGCTATGTAGTACACTAGCCTTACTTCAGACAAAAAAGGTTCAGCTTTTCTCGCGGTACGTTCAATGACCAAGCATAAGAAGCCTCAAGACACAACCCTACTTGCCAAATGCCGAAGCATGCGTGCTGAAATTATTCAAGTGCGCCTCGCAGCGTCTCGTAATCGAAGCGACGCGTCTTTCCTACAGATGTGATCAATTAGCTTCATAAGCGTACTCGTAACCGTGATGGTTTAATCTCTGGGATATTCGGCCGATCATAGCTGTCATTTGGGAGCTATTCAGAACACCCGCTCGCTTCGAAAAAGAGAGAGCCTGAGCTGAATAGTGCTGGATTCCAATCGGTTTTAGTACCTCCTTGAAGAAGGAAACACATATACACTTACGCCTCTCCAGGTTATAGGCAAATGTGAACGCGCATTTTACCCACGCCAGTTGATGTCCTCGCCATAGGCGTGCGCAGGGTTCCCCATTAGGGGGGGCAAAGGTTCATCGCAGCGCCCCCCACCCTACGAAGTCAATGTATGGGGAAGATTTTGCGCCCCCCCCTCTTAGGTGACTAGAAGGATCAATGTACGGGTCGGATTTTGCGCCCCCCCTCTTAGATGATTAGGGGGGGCGGCCGCCCCCCCTGACCCCCCTGTGCGCACGCCTATGCTCGCTTAACAATTCATTTGCGTTCTTTAGCTCTGCTTTCCCACGTCATCTACATTCGTTTGTTCATGTAAGTAAAACTGGCTGGAAGTCAACGGCTTTTAACTGCGCCTACTCCTTTTCGTAAGCACGTGTGTGCGTAAATTCCTTCTATGAGGCACCTTCACGACTTCCCGAAGCTTCGATTCTTATGCGGTTGTCAACCCAGACCTTGTTTGCTGGTGGCGGCGTGCATTTAAGGGGTGCTGCCACTAACGCGAAGTGATAACGTCCTGCCATTAAGGGGTGGCAGGTTCAAGATAGACGAATGGTGGGCAGCGTCTGTCGGCAAAGATATCAGCATTGCTGAGCACCAAGACGCATTCAATTAGGGCTGGAGTGTATTAGGCGTAGACCTCCTTGGGCTCCATCGTTCCAGTGATGTCAAGAAGGCCGTGACGTCTACTTTACTCGTTCACCTCGCGTTTCCTCCGGGCTCATTTCCCGTGCTGCCATTAATTCATATTCACACATATGAACAATCTATAAACGGGCAGACTTGAAGCCATGGGATTAGACATCTCTTGAGGCTCGCTGTCATATTTGAGCCAATAGGCAATGAGGACTAAAGAAAGAGTACAGTAATTTACTTAATATTGTCCAGTTTAAGAGCAAGAAATAAAATAGAACATTTGGAAAAACAACTGGTCGCATGAGCAATACCATCCAGCGTCTTCGCTTACCGCGCGTGATGCTCTCGTCATAATAGGTTATCATGGCGCAATTTCCGCGCACTTTGCTTGTTGAATATTTATGTGTACTAGAACTTACACAAGCTGTGCTAGCCAGCTTCAGCGCTCACCACTACTATTGTGAAACATTACGCTAGATGTGAACATCCATGGCGCTGGATGAAGTACATTGTTACTGAACTTTCCTTGGTTCGCTTGGCTTTATTATGGTTCTCATTCGACACAAATGTTTTCTCTGTTTTTACGCCCTAACTTCTATTCACAAGACTAAAAGCTTCCCCTATGTCTGTTTTTTTCTTGATTTATATAATCTGTCCTTTCACGGGCTGCGACTAACAAAAAAGGGTATCTATAGTTTCCCTTGACATTCACTGCATAGTGGGTGTCTCGACTCACAAATGTTCTGTGCCTTAACGTAGTATGCCAGCTTTTACTACTCGGTTCCGCACCGCAAAATAAACAGAGGTAAGGCCATTACACTAAGGTTCTTACAAACATGAACCTATCCGAACCCGCTATTATAATCAACAAGATCTATCCGGAGCTCTCTACTCCTTCAACATGCGATAAATGTAATGACCCCGCAGATCTTAGTCCTAAGCTCTGGCGTTGCTCCGCTTAACAGCGACAAGGACAATACTGAAGAGCGGTGGGACGCAGCTCTACGCAGTCTCACGTAAGAAGAGGACAGTCCAGCGGGCCAGCGAAGCGGTCCAAAGGCTAGGCCTATCGGTCTCAACGTGGGAGCCGCCCGCTTCGGACTTGGAAACTAGCGCGACCTAATGGACCTCAATAAAGTATTTTTCCATTCGTCCACCCACCTCTGCTTATAATATTCACGTATTGAACCTCGAACTAGCTTGAAAACGAATTTGGTTTGTGCGCCACTATGGGTATAAGCGGCGGTCGCTTATACCCATAGTGGCGCACGGGCCATACGATCATGCCATAGATGCTGTACGCATACACAGACACACGTGCGAACAGCAAGCAATGGAGGCGTAGAGCAATGTAGAGCAATGCAGGCGTAATGCGGAAGGGTGGTTAGGCTCCTACCCGCAGCAAGTTTCTTTAGATACATTTTCATTTGGGCTTACCTTGTTCTTTGGGATTCAAGATTAAGACTGCTATATTTCGCCTGTGCTTTTTGGCTTCATTATCAAAATGTTTTGCGTTGTTTTTGCAAGTAGAAAAATGATATCTCTTTGTCCTTCTTGTTGTAGATGTCCATGTGTGTATGTATGAATGTATGTGCGTTTGCGCGTTGTAGACTGTGTAGACACGGCATTAGCAAATGGAATTTTACCACTAGCTCTAAAGAATAGCAATCCTAGCATGCATATTACTTGGAATGTCATAGGGTTCTGAGAAACGAAGCGACGGACTCCCCCGCCACCCTCATGACGCACGCGTTCGATAATACATTTGTCGGTGAGCAACGGAGGTCGCGCACTGAATCGAACAGCTTCTCACCAGGGCTGTCTTCGTCAGCCGCGCTCTCGCCGTTATAAGCATGTGACAGACGCAAAAAAAAGGTTTTTGTTTGGTGAACGAGCTGCTGCGTCGTTAGCGTCGTGATTGATGCTGAAGTGCTCGTGCGTCTATGGGCTCCGTGAATTTCTCAAGCTGTGAACAAAAGGCCGCGACCATGAAAAGTTGTTGTTCGCAAGCACAAATCTCCAA
Source organism: Rhipicephalus sanguineus (assembly GCF_013339695.2). NCBI lineage: Eukaryota > Metazoa > Arthropoda > Arachnida > Ixodida > Ixodidae > Rhipicephalus > Rhipicephalus sanguineus. Next base: position 141,630,200 of record NC_051179.1, on the reverse strand, counting down.
TGACGGTGATGACTAAATACGTTCCTTTAGTCGGCGTTTAATGTCCGAATGTTCGAGCCACAATGAGAGAACGCACAACGGCGTCTTTAGATCGCTGACATGCTGCTAACTCGAGCCGAAGGCTTCACGAACGTTAACTCAGACATATATACAGCTATCCCATGTATTCATGAAGCTATCGATGACGCTGCTCCTTCGCCTTCACGCTGCTTGTACCTGTTTTCACAGCATCACAAGCATACTTCGTAGACCTTTATTCTTGTACCGCCGGCTAAACAATGTGTCGGGCAGCTCCGAAATTCCCAATAAAAATAAAGTATATATTTACCCAACAGAAGTATGGTAAACACCGTCCTCGTGTCATTAGCAGTGAGCGCCTAGTCAACATATTTTCGAGCAGGTCTACCGTTCTTTACGCTAACGCGATAATAGTGGTACGTTTTATTGTAAGAGAAAAGGAAGCCCCTACTAAACGAAGACGTAACAAAGCCATGAAGTAAATTCACCGTGACTAACTTGAAGCAGCGCGATGCAGGCGCTGGCCTGTTGTGCTCGTTCCTAGTCTTTGCCATCGCTTTTTTGCCCTGCTTCAAGTTTAGAGTTTGACCTACTCGCAAAAACCATTGCTATCACAGCTGGCCTGTTGTGCTCGTTCCTAGTCTTTGCCATCGCTTTTTTCGCCCTGCTTCAAGTTGAGAGTTTGACCTACTCGCAAAAACCATTGCTATCACAGATAACTGACTCGGAGCTCAAAGTAAAATTCATTCCGCGACATCGAACAGAGTCGGCGCCTAGCGGTGAACGGAACGAAACACCGAAGTGTGGATGCCGGTCAGATGTGGCCACTTCAGCAGCATTTATGCGATGTTTGTATTTCGCGAACTTACGATGGAAGTTGACGACGACGGTGAGCAACCTGTCAAAATCTATGCTTATGCTTTTTGCAACGGAAATTCGTAACGTGAATCGCTATATTTCGCAAATGCATCGATGCGAAAGCATTTGCTTGATGCGACCGCACAATATGCGCTTGTCGCCTTTTAACGTGTCCTGAGGCTAATATGCGTTCTCTTTTTCGTTCCAGTGCCCTTGCCTTTGAGCACCATTCTTAACCATGTGAGGACGGTGTCAGGTGTCCCGTTGAAGACGACGAGGTCATTGCAGCGGGAACCATTATTGAATTTCATCACTTACGTGGCGAGTCAGGGCTCCCAAAACAATAGTTTTCTACGCACCAGATCATGCATACACACTTGCCGCGTTTCGGTGCTCGTATTTACCTTGCGGAACACTGAACTGTTCTCTTCTTCTTTCTCGATTGATTCTCAATTCGCCGAAGTGTATGACAGTTAAAGCACAGGGTAATCATCACTGGTACCCGTGCATTCGATTCCCCGTGCATTCGATTACTGCAACCATCTTCACGCTCATAGTGCACAGCAGCAACAAACACAAATGCATAGACTACCGAAGTTATCGCTCACTACTTACCATCCTTTCACGTCCGCGTACGCTTGTATGAACCGTCGTCGAAGTGCTTGCTGCACACTATCGCGTAGAAGAATGTACTGTTGGGCGAGTTGGCATTCCATTATCATGAAAACTGCGCGAAAAACGTGGACGTGTTTTCAAGACACTATCGCGTACTTGGAAGCCTAAAGAGCCAAACTCGACGACGTTCCGCGTCGGTGGGATAGAAATGGAAGTTTATCCCTGGCTCTGTGCAGTATGCACGGCATTGTGGCACCGAACAAAACGTCATCATCGAAAACGAAGAGTTTTCTGCGGATACGGAACACAGAATCACGACGTGAAAACAGCAGCCCCTTACACTTCCGCACACCGCACGAAAGCCGTATCCATTCTAACGGGGTGACGCTGCTGCCTGTCGATCTCGCCGCCAATAGCATACTGATATTGTCCCTTTATGAATAAGGAGCTAAAAGGCCTGAGCAATTACGCTGTACCTGCATGGCCTGTTTGTAGAACAAGACAGTAACAACGAAACACACGGCAGTATACAACTGTCTTAAATGCTCTGCTGGATTTTAATGCCACTCAAAGCACAGTCGTGCCTGCACTTTCTCACAGCCTTATCAAGAATCAAATGTACCCTACATTGATATATGGAAAAAAAATAATGAAGATACTTGTTGTGTTATCAGAAATGAAAAGTCTATTTTCGAGAGGCACTAACGCCCGTGCCTGCATCGGGTACATGTTATGAAATCTATCTGGTGAAAACTGCGCCATCAAACTCGACAATGGACCGTCGGCGTCCCGCGGCAGTCGGCGTCTACACGAGTCACGCAAAAAATCGTCATCGCGTGATGACGACACCGTATGACGTCACATGCTGCTAAAATTTGCGACATCACAATGACGTCACGTCCTGGCGCCATCACACGACATCGTCGCTTGGTCACAGGTGGGCCGAACACGGAAACAGTGCACAACCAGGGAGGTGCAGAACAAATTTCAGACGGGGGCGGGGACTTTTTCTTGTCACTCAGTGCATGACACAGCATAAAAAAAACGGCTTTCGCCTTCAAGTCGTCTTAGGCGAATGCATCAGGACCCCGGTGATTTTTTCATAATATCTTTGGTAAAACAGAACGGGACCGCATCTACCGGTGTAACCTTGGACATCGCGCATAGGGCACAGTTACCTAGCGCCATAAGAGAGAAAATATTGAGCCTGGGGCGCACAATTTGCAGGTAATGTAGATTAGTCTTACTGCGAATGCAATGAAGATAAAGATATGGTAAACTGTATCTCGGCAACTGCAACTGAGGTATCACATTAAAGGTGCTGAAGCGGGTCTCAGAGCACTGTTTTTAGAAAACTGCAGAATCAGTTGAAACGAGTAGTGATGTTTGTGAGGCACTACCTTAGCACTTAGTGCACGCAGACTTCAATAGCTGATTGTACCAACACGGACAGCGGCTTTAGATATCATGCAGCTTACGAAAACCTGTAACGAAATTACTGTGCGATATGCTGAAGCGCGAGGGTGCAGATGAGAATTCTGTAAAGCATGTGAGGTTGATTTAAAGAGGAAGCGGCATACCAATTGCATTAGAACGCCGGACATGCAAAATGATTGGAGATGCACTGAATATTGAGGCACCGGTATTCTTCTTTCATCGTTGTTGTTCGCGGACAGATGCAGGAACATTTGAACGAAAAAGGATAAAATTAACGTTTATTTTATTACACGTAACAGTTATGCTCACAACAGTGGACTGATGCATGCGGACCACATAGATCTACTATAGGTTCATGCAAAAGGTCCACAGAGGCTGGCACATGCTTGTCTAATGAACCTACCTTTCCAGGCCTCAACTTCGTCACAGTGAAACTGAAAACACACCTTTTTACGTGAGCACTGTGCGAGATGTCCATACAGCTCGTACACTGCTCGTAGAGTGGACAGAGAGAGAGGAGGGGGGAAGAGCGTCACTCCGGCAGGAACTCGTGCTTTACCGTAGAAAACAGCGCTACGAGACGGGACAAAGAAAGGGCACAAACACGGCGCTGACTATCAACCAAATGTGGTTGATAGTCAGCGCCGTGTTTGTGCCCTTTCTTTGTCCCGTCTCGTAGCGCTGTTTTCTACGTGAAGTCATGCACCAACCAGCCCAAATCCGTACCCTAGTGCTTTACCGATCGCCTGCTTTGCTATCGCCACCTTTACCGATGTTTTCCGCTCCAATCGAAACTTCCTTAGAAGGCGTGCGCCTTTTCCCCTCATTTGTCCAGTGGCTGTCTTTCTCGACAGCAGCCCTGCATTGATCGTCTCACTCCCCCTCTCTATACACCCGAAAACCGAAGCTGCCATGCTGCCGGCCACTTAGACACATGGCTAGCTCTTATGCGGGAACTTGTTTTGCCGCTGCCTACGGTTATCAGCCTCATCCTTGCGACTGTCTCCTCCACCTTCGGGCTTTCATAACTAAGTGACGCTCGAGCCATTCTCGCTTGCCGAGCGTCTTCACGGCGCCAGTGTGTGCGCATACGTACACAGGATCAACTCGTGCGTCACGCCGCTGAGCACATATTGTCAAGGACATTTGAACTACGAACAAGTTAGTGCTAGCTATAAGAGGTTATTTCTTTTTTTTGCCACTACGCTTGATGTCGGTACGATTTCCGTTACTCTCTTGGTGAAGGACCGAAACAATCTTTTGCAATCGCATAATTACCAATTTCGTATTTTGCTTTGCCGATTTAGGATGCAGTCCAAGTGTGTAATTTTCTCCCTGTGTTTCATATATTCACGACTGCATATGCAACAAACCTTCAGAAAGTTCTATGGCATGCAAACGCCGGAGCAAAAGCTATTTTATTAAAGCTTAGCACCACATAGATTTAAGCATGTGCACTGGGTACTCACACCTTAAGCCTATAGGTTCAAGCTTCCACCCCTACCCCCTGAAAAAGTTTCGCGCTACGCTCCTCTCTGCAATCCATAAGCTTCAGCGGGACATGCGTCCTGATAGGTTGCCAGCTAAGTTGCCGCTCTGCTAAGCTAAAGGATGCGGCCTCGATTCCCGGCCATGGTCGCCGCATTTAGACTGGGGCGAAGTTCAAGAAGACGGTGGGTTAAGTTTAGGCGCATAGTAAAAGCTCCAGGTGATCAAAAGAAATGTGCAATAACGAACTGCTCCGTGGCTCATATTGCATGATGGTTTTAGCACGTGAATCCCAAGATTGAATGCATTTGAGTAAAAAATATTTAAGGGCGGTTTAATCATGTCATCCTTGTGCACTGAACGGCTGAGCCGTCAGGAATCAACACGGGAGACAATTTTGCCATTTTGCTAGTTTTTTTTCACTGCGATGACGATTATACGAACACTCGGGGTGCATT
>NC_051179.1:141552826-141620326 GCF_013339695.2 Rhipicephalus sanguineus | reverse complement strand
GAGGTACTCGCCAGGTACGCGCCAGTCTTTCATTTTGCTCAAAGCGATCATTGTTTACGCTGCCAAACTCCCGTATGCACCACCGTAACACACGGGAGATGCTTCACCGATACGCCAGAAGCCTTACCGCGTATCCCCTTCGGAAAGGAAAGTGATCGCCGAACAGGTCAACGACATGCTGCAGAAGGGCGTTATTCAGGAGTGATGCAGCCCCTGGGCAGCTCCGGTTATACTCGTAAAAAGAAAGACAACTCATGGGATTTGTGTCGACTAACGCCGCCTTAACGCCGTCACGAAGAAAGACGTGTATCCTTTACCACGCATCGACGATGCTGTTGATTGCCTGCACTCCGCCTCGTACTTTTCATCCGTCGACCTCCGGTCTGGGTACTGGCAGATACCAATGCATCCGTCTGACAGAGAAAAGACTGCTTTCGTTACGCCCGACGGTTTTTGAGTTTAACCTTATGCCGTTTGGCTTATGTAACGCTCCAGCAACCTTCGAGCGATTGATGGACTCCATACTTCGCGGTCTCAAACGGGAGATTTGTATGTGTTATCTCGATGACGTCATTATTTTCGGCAGGACTTTCCACGAGCATAACCAGCGGCTCAGCGTTGTTCTCGTTGTATCAAAAAGCTGGTCTTATTTTAAACTCCAAGAAGTGCCACTTTGGTGAGCGCCAAGCCGTTGTTCTTGATATCTAGTCGACCAGGACGGCACGACCAGATCCCAACAAGATCACTGCAGTCCGCACTTCAAGCCACCAAAGACGGTGAAGGACCTTCGTAGCTTCCTGGGCCTTTGTTCTTATTTTCGCCGGTTTATAAAACTTCGCCCGCTAGCTCATCCACTGACAACTTGCTCCGAAAGGACACCCCCTACCGTGGACCGCTGAGCAGGAGGCTGCTTCGAACAGTTGAAGTTTTTGCTCACTTCTGGCCCCTTCTGCATCACTTGGACCCGGAGGCACTCACAGAACTGCATACCATGCAAGTGGCGTGGGCGTTGGTGCCGTCCTCGTGACGCTAACACGGTGCCGTCCTCGTCTTCATCACGGACGCCAACACGTCGTTGCGTATGCAAGTCGTGCTCTGACAAAGGCTGAAAGCAATTATACGTAACAGAACTGGACTACCTCGCAGTTTGTTTCGCCATACACAAGTTCAGACCTTATTTGTACGGCCGACATTTCAAGATCGTAACCGACCATCATTCCCTATGTTGGCTTGTCGGATTACGTGACCCAGCGGCCGGTTGGCTCGTTGGTCCTTGCGGCTTCAGGAATATAACTTTTCTGTTGCCTACAAGAGTGGGCGATGCCGCCGACGCCGATTGCTTATCTCGTCTACCATCTCCAACTACAAGCACCGATGACGACGATTTCGACAATTACCTTGCGACGGTCTCCTTGGACTTTCCGAGTATGGACATCTTCAGTCAGGAGCAGCTGCGCGACCCATCACTGAGACCAATTATTGATGCGACCAACAGATCTCGACACTCAATGCAATTTGTGATTCGTGACGGTGTTTTGTACCGCAAGAATTACTCAAGCAATGGTGCCCCACTGCTTCTAGTCGTCCCAGAACGCTTGCGCCTTGCGGTGTTCCGAGCAATGCACGACGACATTACGTCTGGGACCTTGGATTTGCTCGGACGCTTCATCGCATCCGACAGCGGTTCTACTGGCCTCGACTGTGGAAGACGACGAAGCACTACGTCGCCAGTTGTGATGTATGCCAACGCCACAAGCAACCGACTGCTCTTCCTGCAGGTACACTGCAACAAGTTACGCCACCGACTTCGCCTTTCGAAAAAGTCGGCATAGATTTGCTCGGCCCTTTCCCGAAGTCTTCCACCGGACGCCGCTGGATTATCGTCTGCGTGGATTATCTAACACGTTACACTGAGACGATGGCACTTGCTTCAGCCACCTCATCTGATGTGTCCTGGTTCCTACTGCATTCGATTATCCTCCGTCACGGAGCTCCCCGTGTGGTAATAAGTGATCGTGGCCGGCAGTTCACCGCTGACGTTGTCGAAGAACTACTACGGCTCTGGGTCCCACTATCGGCATTCCACGCCTTACCACCCGCAAACCAACGGGCTAACTGAGCGTACCAATCGTACCATCATAAACATGCTTTCAATGTATGTCTCAGCGGATCATAAGAACTGGGATGCCGTACTACCTTTCATAACGTATGCCTTTAACACCGCCAAACACGAAGTAACAGGTTATACACCTTTCTTTCTGCTCTACGCTCGCCATCCTCAAAGTTTCCTCGACACCGTGCTTCCTTTCTCGACCAACGAAAACGCAAGTGTCGCGCAGACCTTGTGTCGCGCTGAAGAAGCACGTCGACTGGCCCGGCTCAGAACTCTCTCGTCCCATTCCCGTGCTAAGGCCCGTTACGACGCAAGACATTTGCCAGTCACCTTTGCAACAGGTGATCTCGTATGGTTGTGGACACCACTAAGAAAGCAGGGACTTTGCCAAAAGCTTCTTTCTAAGTACACCGGTCCATTCGTCGTCGTTAAAGGTTTGAGCGACGTCACCTACGTCATCGCAAAAGTGACAGCTGGCAACCGCCGTTCACGCAAGACGCAACTTGTCCATGTTGCACGACTGAAGCCCTGCACTCAGCGAGCCCTCTGACTTGCTCGGTGAGCTTCGTCTGGCCCCGAGGAAAATGTAACGCGGCGCTGGAAGAGCGCGAAAGAAGAACGAAGAAGAAGAACGGGCGCGAGGGATTTGGTGCTCGGCATCATCGGATCGTCCCTTGTCTTTTGCCTGCCGCTTCATTGACCTCATTGTAAATAAACCCATATCATCCGTAACAGTTTATCTGTATGTATGTATGCATAAACTCACGCTCCTTGGCTCTAGTGAATAGTAAGTAATGTGAAGTATAAAACAAAATTACATTAATTCGCAACGTTTCAACCGGGGACCGGACTCTTGATCACCGCTCCCTGCTTGAAACGTCGAGAATAAATGCCTCTTTTGTTTTTTGCCTTTCTACGTGCGTCTGCACTTAATAGCGCTTATATATGTATTCGCAATGCCCATAGACTGTTGCGCCACCGAGCGGAATTCAGGAGCGTCCTCTCGAGGAGGGTTAGTAGACGACAAAATGGCGGCACTATGCAGTCGCTCCCTTGTTCGGCTGTGCTAGCCTCAGTGTTAAGCATTGGCAAGAAAGGAACACTACGACTTTGCATGTTCCCTGCATCAGTGAACAAACCGGGCCCTCCGTGACACGAGAAATCTGATTCGTTCTTGCGAGACGCGAAGTTTTCGTGAAAATACGTGGCAACTCGCGCTTTCAATGCTAGCCCACAGTGTACACATACTATCAGCTTCGCGAGGCTTTCTGTAGCCACGTAGGTAAGTTAAATGTTATCGTCTAATATTCAGTTGAAGCTCACCCTGTTTTACTTGCATATATAATTGGTCAGTGTTTCTTGTAGTGCATGAGTCCCATAACACTGTACGCGGGAGGGAGGTGGCGCGGGCTCGCGATGTGCTCATGTATAACTGAGCGATCTCAAGATGGCGATACATTAAAATAGGGCCTCTATCCTTTGTCAGCAAAGCGCTGTTACGAATCGTGCGAGCGACGTTTCACTCATTCGAGGACGTGTCTGCTCGACGCCTTTCGTGGAGCGAAACGCTTCCATCCACGCCGTCCCTTCGCCAGTGTGTTAGGTTTCATAGCCACCGCTGCGCGCTTGTTTTTGTACGTTTGTTGATAGGTGGCAGCACACTGCAAGCGATTTGCTTGTTGACCGGTACTGAGAGCAAGATGCTGATGTTCTCCATGTGTTCTCCGCGCCCAGGACGTCTCTCTAATTGTAAACGTGGTGACGCGGAGTGGTCGAAGTCGTTCAGCGGAGGAAATTCTTCAGATTGCTTTCAGCACTGATGTTGAAAGAAACCATCTTGACGATGAGGCTTTTTTCACTGGACGTAGAAGACTGTGAAAGCACCGAGGTGACAGCGACGATGAACCACCAGCTGCTAACTCACGAGGAGCGAGTTGCACTTCACGTCCCCTCGTGCGTTAATGTTCTTTCACGCTCGTAAGTCACTTTGATTGTATTTAATGTATAATATCCTTGAGCGAGATCGAAATAAAAGCATAGTTCCTCTTGTGCATTGCATGTATCACAATTATTGGTGGATATTATGGAGCGCCGCATGCCGCCAACCACGCTCGAGCTCGAACAGCGAAGCGAAATGGTTAGAGCGATGGAGCGTGCAGTCACGGCCACAATCCACGCCTCTCGGCGAACTTCTTCGACGTTGCGAAAAGCATACGTGTGCATTCTTTTCGATATTCATGTTCGATCGTGCTGAACCGAACTGCAACCTGCGAGTGAAGTACACACGGCTAGAGTCTCAGCATGGCTGTGACACAAGCGCTACTGAATGGCATGTTAAATGCTTGTGTTCCGTTGAAGACGCAACTCCGCGTTTCCGACTGCGCAAGTAATGACTACGGGGTGTTATCACAGAACACTTTTATGTTTGCAAGCCATCATCACGCGCAGCACTGCAGTGTGGCGCTACTCGCTGGCGGCCTACTACTGCGGCAAATCCGTCAGGCAGGCTCGGTACGTACTACCTCGGAGTGCCGTTCAGCTCATACGTCAATTCTAGTTCATACATGTTTATGTAGCACGCACAGGATTTCGCAAAGCATCGTTATGCACGGTAACAGAGCTGAAATATACCTTTCACTTCGCAGCAAATAATTAGGTGGCGAGTACTTAGCACTTTCCGTGGTTTGGGGAAGGTATTTTAGTCTCATATCCATTTCAGCGCAGCTCATGACTTCATCCGGTGAAAGTGCACGGTCCGTACGTCCGCACGTCCTATCTGTTCCTATGAGCTAGCAAACGGTTTACCCTCCTCCTGGCGCCATCTTGAAAAGCACGGCGCGCCACCTATAGTTCGTGGGCATTGCGAATACTGTGAGGAACAGAGACAGAGAGAACGCCCGATCCTGGGCCAGCTGTTCTATTGTCTGACCTCTTATTCCTCTGCCTCTACCCGCTAGCTGTACCCGCGCGCCAGAGCCCCCGGTGTCGATCTTCGTCCTCACACTCGGCCATGGCTGCGAGCGCGCGCAACTGCCGACAGTGTCTCTGGTGGGCGTCTCTGGCAGCAATCGCGGTGGCCGGTCTCGGCCACGCTTTGACTTGGCTGGTGCATCTGCCGTCTTGGCTTGTGGGTCTGGTGGGCGACCCTGGCTAAATCGCAAAAACATGCTTCCGGCGGGCCGGCTTTGGCTTTGTCTCGGAGGAAACGTCGGATGTGGCATGCCCGGGGGACGGATGCCGGAACAGCATCCTCGGATCCTCCTCGGATGCCGGAACAGCATCCGAGGAGGCACCGTAGCTGGCAAGGTGTCCTCGGTGCTTCTGTTCTGTTAAAACCCCATGATTGTAAACACCGTGAAAACGGTCAGACATTCGTCAGGAACCTTCCGGCGGTTTTGTTGTAATTGAAATATTCCCTTCTACTGCCGAATCCTCCACGCTGACAACGGGGCGCTCGCTCTCCTCGTTTTCATTGACGCCCGATGTCTCTGGAAGCGGTCCTAGGTGACTCTTCGGTGCCGCGGTTGTGAAGTCCAGCGCACGTTTCTTCGTGGCTGAATGCCGTCAGCAGGCAGTGGGAATAGCGACGGGGCAACTTTCATGCGCTCGCCCCGGGAAACCTTCTCGCTGAACGCCTGCGTGTTGGACACATTGCACTCCATCCCGTCAAACCGTTGATGGTCTGTAGTCAGGTACTGCCAGCGTCTTCCTTTCAGAACGGCTGCTCTCACCATTCCACACAGGCATGTCCTGGAATCTTCCAGATGGGTGCATCGGGTAAACGTGGTCGCCACTACATGCTTGGTTTCATTCAAAGCAAGGTGGCCATCTGCGCATTCGGGCAATGAATGCGCTTGAAGTTGCGGATGCTCAGATGGCTCTCCGCACACATTAGTAATCGCCTTCGATTCGTCCAGCTTCTGGATTGACATCGTGCCGAGTCCAGAGGAGCCGTCACGTCCGGGTTACCAAGGGAAGATGAGTTTGGGGCACGCGTTATCAAGTGCTGTGGAGAGAATGTTGTCTCGACTTGTGGTGGTAAGCTGCACTGCACAGTAGCAGCCTCGAGGTGGTGCCCATTCAGAGCTCCATCCTCGGTAGCGGTGAGGTTGGTCTGGGCGGTGGCAGCGAGGTGGTAGTCAATCGGTCCAAAGGCAGCTTTGAGCCTAGTGCTCCACTCGGCCCAGGATTGCTGCCTTACGCCTTCGTACCTGTGCCACGCCGCGGCACCGTTTTGAAGGCGGTCGATGGCCACGCACCAGTTCTGCTGATCCGTCCAGCACTCGCGAGCTCCGATTGCGTTCACGGTCGCCACCCAGTCGTCGGCGTCGTTCTGGAAGCCGTGTAACTCCGGTAATTCGCGGACAGCCAGCGATGGTGGGGCGGCAGCCGAAAATCTGGAGTATGCCGACGCCAAGGAGCCCAGTTGAGATGCGAGCTGCGTCAGGGCACACCGGAGCTCTCTACGGCTCTGGACTGAACTGGATTCAAGGCCTTGTGAGGCAGCTGCAGCAAACAGAGCATTCATTGCGCACAGTGATGGTATAGCCTCGGGATACAGCTCGGAGCATCGCGATATCAAGGCGTTTATCTCGACGCGGAGGTGTGCGATGGCACGCAACAGCTCCGCGGCGCTGTCGGATGAGGCGCACAAAGAGCCACGATTCACGTCCACGGAGCATGCGGTCGTAGCAGTACTCCCGACGGCAACATCCACGTCCAAGGAAGCCTGAACGGCGTCCCTTGGGTGCTCACGCGTTGGAAGAATCCCGGGCACGGGATGCGTGTCACGGGAAGCGTACGCGACGTTCCCAAACGACAAGAGCCCGTGCACATTCTCAGCCGAAAGTAGTAGTACGGTTCCTGAAAGGGCGTACGCTGGAACCACCGAAGAGGTATGGACGCCGTCCGCGGATGATTCGATGAGTAGCGGCAGCAGCGGTCGAGTCGTGGAGTCCATGATCGAGGAAGCGTGGACGGCATTCCTTGGATGGAGAGACCCGCGCTGCCGACGACCATCGAGGACACGTGGCTTCAGCTTCAAGGTTCGATTCGCGTCGTAGGCTGCGCCATTGTGAGGAACGGAGACAGAGACAACGCCCGATCCTGGGCCAGCTGTTCTATTGTCTGACCTCTTCTTCCTCTGCCTCTACCCGCTAGCTGTCCCCGCGCGCCAGAGCCCCGGTGTCGATCTTCGTCCTCACAATATATATATATATATATATATATATATATATATATATATATATATATATATATATATATATATATATATATATTTGCTCAAGCCCTGACGAAGACTGGTTGGTTGTGTCTCTTCTCTACCCAAGTACGTTTGGCCCATTGGAAAAGCTTCTGTAGTATATATGATGTATCCACACACACACACACACACACGTATACATATATATATATATATATATATATATATATATATAAGGAAAGGTGGGGACTCTTAAGGGCTCGTTTTCGTTTGTTAGACACAATATTAATGAGAATTAACAGACAATAATGCCAAGGAATGTATAGGGGGAGTTACCTGTAGTATGTAGAATATAAATGTGAAGAAAGTAAAGTGCACGGAACGATAACTTGCCGCCGGCAGGGACCGAACCTGCGACCTTCGAATAACGCGTCCGATGCTCTACCACTGAGCTTCGGCGGCATATATATATATATATATATATATATATATATATATATATATATATATATATATATATATATATATATATATATATATATATATATATATATATATATATATATATATATTCTTTGACGTTGTTTACGTAGTGGACTGTGGTTCCGTATCATAATGCGCCAGAACATTCTGTAAAGGTCTTCATGTTGATGCACCTCGGTGCTGGTGTTTTAACTGCGGAGCAGTTTAAGGAACCGCGCTGTGTCGTCTCCTGTCTCGCGTTGGCATCACGCAGGTTACACGTTGGGCACATATAAGCCGAGCAGGCTGTACGTTTGCAACGCCAGCACTTTTCTTGGCCGTTAATACTAGCGTCGCCGAAGGGCGAATTCATCTGTCCGAGCCAGCAATCGGCGGCGAAACGCTTGCGTAGGGAGGTTGACACATATCTACGGAAGAGAGAAGCGCAGGCGAAACGCCAGCGTCGGGAGTTCGACGCACCGCGCTCGGAGCAGCAAACAGTAGGAAAGCAGTAGAAAGGAGACCATAGAGCAGAAAATGTGTACTTCCAAACATAAGAGGTTATCACAAGAAAAGTTCATAAAATGACAACAAATATCTTATACCCACACGGAAAGAACAGAAAAGAGCAGATAAACACAACTAAGGAACACAAAACAACAGTATGGATATGATGAACACAAGATAGACGAAAGGTAAACGCAAGGGAAACACAGGCGAATCAATGCTCAGCAGTTCGTACAGCTTTCACTTGGTGTGGACCTGGCTTTGGTTTTTTTTTTCTTTTTAGTATGTCACCCAAGCCTTAAGCAGGCACTACTGCGCTGTGTACTTTATGTCTGCTAATATCAACGCGCTGAATAAACTCGATATGTCAACGCAATAAGCGCGTTCTTTAGCACCTTCTTACACTACTCAATTTACCGCGCAATATGGTCCACCTCATAATGGCGTGCGACAGAACACCCCACAACTTGTCGTTCGCGCTTCGCGCTATTTCGCGAACAAGTGCTCGATCTGAGTGGCAGTGTAAGTGAACGCTGCGTATGTTGATACATCATCGGCTTCTCTTCAAAACGTGCCTTGAAACAAATCAAAGAAAACAGTTCCATTTCGATCAGCTAGGTAAGTCACGCAGCAGCTGTGGAGTGAAGCGGTTCCAGACAGCTTGGCGAAGCCACGACTCGTTTTTCAAGTAGCAGGGCCCGCTTCTATGCATAGAGACACTCTTTTGCAAAGACTCACGTTAGGCGAAGAAGTACTACATCAACAATGTTGTGTACGCATGCACAAATATCGCAGCAAAACGTATGAAGGAATCTCGATTAAAGAGTAGTGTTCAAATGTCAAGTTATACGTAAGCGTCAAATGTTATTTCCCAGAAAATAGTTATGCCCCCATGTTTACAAGTGCAAATTCGTTTCTTTAATATGGCGGCTTCTATTCTCTCAAGTGCTGCAGCTTGATACCATGTCTAAAAACAACCGAGGCGACCGAAACAACAATTTCACATCCTTCGTTCGAGCCAATGGAGTCGAAAGATACAAGGCATGGTACCCTTAATGTCTTTGGGCGCTATAGATATGGTACACTTTTAGCGAAATGCTTCAACAGAAAATAATGAAGGGTATCAGCGAAACATCTGCCCGCTTTTATGGCTCCTTAACAAGAAAGAAAGGCGACAAGTGTCACAGTCAATCGTTGCTGCTTCCTACAGATAGTGAACGTAATCTGCAGCAATCCGGCGTCACACTGGTCACATTCCGGCGAATTTCAAGTGTCTGTGCAAATGCGCGCAGTGTGCTAACCTAGCGGTGGTTTCCTTTCTCGCTCGTTTTTTAATAAATGTATATTTCAGGTCAGCGCTTGTTCTTTTTCTTCTTGGTGTTTGATCTACTCTTCCTTCAACACTGCACAGATATTTCATCACGAAGCAGGTGTGTCGTGCCCCTGTCACCGAATTCTTGCCGACTGAGTAGCCGTTGAAGGTGCCCGTTTGCGGCAGTAGCATTCATTGCATGCGGACGCAAACAATTTGAAAATGTGCGGCTGATATAGCGGGAGCTCATACAGCGTCGCTGAACTCACCAGAGACTTCAGCAGAGTGGTCGAGAGAACGAGCTGGTACTTCGTTTGTTGATGGGTGATGCTTCGAAGGTTATAGGCAACTCCTATGCTACGCCTACTTAATCCAACGCACTTTATACAACGACAAGGCGACGCCGGCGGTGGTAGCATTCTGCTTCAGGGTTGTATATAGGGCAGGACAAATAAGCTTGAAGGAAGAAGGGCAGATGGGTGTATAGGCTCTCGTCTCCTATTCATCACGCTCTAGCCCTCAAGTATAATGCAGTTCCGATATCCCAAACCACCACCTTTATATTTAATATGCTGAGTCCTACATATAGTGATGGGAAGACCCGCCTCGGTGTTCTAGTGGCTGTGGTTCGAACGCTGATCCAAAAGTGGTGGAATCTGAGTTTGGCCGCGGCGGCCGCATTTCGATGGAGCCGAAATGCTCGAGGCCCGTACACAGGGAGGCATTATGATACATTTCAAGGAGTACAAAGAAGGGCTCAAGAGAAAAGAAAGGGGCAGCACAAAAGCCGACTAACAGCTAAAAGGGCGCACTGTCGCAGGAAAAACTTGGAGGACGCTTGAGCTTCGCCTTGAAGAGTAGACTGCGATAGCTTAATCGGGCCCCGTGCGCATCGCCTTCTGAACTGCTAGCCTAGCTTCAGTTCTCGGTGCTTGCCTCAACCGTGCCGTAAGGAGACGAACGACTGTGCGCGTAACATTGGCGGTTTCAAAGTATCCTAGAATGCCTACTGCAAATACAGTTCTTAAGTGCCCACTACGCCATAAAAATTCCTTTTGCTAATCAGCGAAGGGCCCACAACGCTTCCGTTAGGCAACACGCGACCCTACGCAGCTGCTCACTTTGTTGATGAAATTGCTGCTGATGATGATTAACTATATCTGAGCGCTTTGTAATGGGTGAGTCTTTAAAACACACAATCGTTGCGCAATTCACAAGTTTTGACTCCTGGCACAATTCTACGCTTCTGCCACGCAATATTACATGCGCTAAGGGGACTTATTCCACTACGTGACATTCATATAGTGTTTCTTTCTGAAGCAGTTTCAAGAAATGGCGTGGCTCTGTCGTACAACACCTGCTTGCGACGCAGACAGCCTGGGGCCGATTCTCAATCGAACCCGAAGATTTCGAGTATTTATTTTTTTTTTTGCATCTTTCTCAATTTTTCGGTCACGGACAAGATGATTTTTTTGCTCACAACCAACTATCGCGTTAAAACAAAGCGAGGACAGAACTTACGTGCGCACGTCACAGGTATAGAAGCGCCACATGGGAATCAAGTACGTCCGGGTCTATGTGGCGACTGATAAAGTGTTCAGGCGTTTCACGTCTTCTTCATCTAGGTGAACCGAAGGCTGGCTCACGCGAGTGCTTTCACTACATTCGATATGCCAGGCCCAGGCAAATAACGTGTTTCTTCATTCTTCACCTGACAGCGCCTCTTGCAGCGCAGCATTTTCGGAGTCACAGCCATAATCAACGAGTCACCCATTAATCCATCAAAATGGATTATTATTCAACTAAATATTTAACGGCACAATCCTTGTTCTGCAGGCGATAAGCTTCGTCTGCCCTTCCTTCCACAATGCGACCAAACGTTTGAAAAAATGGGGGGGGGGAAATAGACCGCGCACTGCACATCTGCGTTCCAAGCAAAGCACACAGACTTACCCTTTCGGCCAAGCTGCTACGCTGATATTTAACAAAAGGGCGAAGCGGCCATTCGATCTGCCATTTGCTGAACAGCGTCGTCACGACGCCGTTTGTTACAGATGAGCATGTCGGTCGACAGAGAGAGCAAGGTGCAGCTACGACATGTGCGTGCGCAGACGTCGCTGCCTTGAGCAGAAGAGCGCCACCGCCGCGAAAACCAGAACTTTCACAGACGACGCGAGCGACGTCACACAGCTTCGTGAGGGGCTCGGACTCACAACACTCCGGCGGAATTCGAAAGCGTGCGTACATCGTACGCGACCGACACCGGAGAAAAGTGTCGTAATGCAAAAAGATCTAGCAGTGATGAATCGGAATGCGCATTTCTCGAGCATTGTTTTAACCATCGCGTGCTCGAGCTCTGTCATTTCATGCTACAGAACGGAAATGGCAAGCTATGCCCACAACTGTAGAAGCGCTTTATAGCTATCTCAATTCTGGCTTTCCTCCATCTTAAAGAAATCGAAACTGCATTGCGGCCAGAGATTGGCGAGCCCAGGCTGCCTCCTTCAATAAAAGAACGGAGCCATATCTGACTCGCTTGCCGTATTCACAATGACCTAGCTGCATTGCAGACATGCCGCTATCTTTCACTGCGCCTCGGCAAAAAAGGTTGGTCTGCGTGCTTGCAGGTAATCCGCAAGTTATGATGTGGGCTACCTTCTTAACACAAGTTTTCCTCGTCTATTGAAGAAGGCCGAAATCAGAGCATCGAGGCAGCGGCTCTACTTCACTGATTGATTGGCGAGAAACTGAAGGGGCGTGTACTCTCGTGTTTTCAGGGTAGCTCGCGCTTTGTGAAGGTTGGTATAGTCATGAGCACAGCACAACTCAGGAACGAGCCGGGGTTTCGTTCGTAATGTATTTACTAGTGAGAAAGAAACGGCATGAGGATATCTGTACACATAACGACTGACTGACATACTATAACGCGTGGCTGTTCTGCAAAACAAAATCATTTGCCACTGTTACCTTTGAGGTCGTCTTCGTATTGCGACCACTACGACCTCTAGATTGAATGAAATTAGTAGTCACGCAACAAGTACAGGTCTTATTCTAGCTTCACGTTATATTCTAAAAGTACATGGTAACATTGAACATCCCTTATATTCTACAGTGAGAGAAATAACGAACGTCACGCCGCCTTGATAAGCGACTGGCAGTCTGACAACCATTTTCACTGAGTGTGAGGTATCTGCATGACGAAATGGTTCTCCACTTCCTGACAATTTCCTAATGATTCCAGAGAAGCCGTAGCGAGCGTGGCTGTCGCAGCTTAATAATTGTCTCGACCGTGTTCTAATCTTCCGTTACCTGCTATCTTAACCTTTATGGTCCCATCACTAACATCTAAATATCACTCAGATGCCTGTTTTCTATTTAGCGTGTTTTAAATTTACTGACCAGTTTTGCCGTTTATGCTTCAGTAAGCTTACACTGGCTATGCTACTAGGATTGTTTCTAATGCGTGCATTGTTTTCATTGGGCTCTAGTATGCCAATCCCCGCCATTTTCTTCGGGTTCGTGGTCCTAGTCAAGCCCGTGAAGACGTTTTTTTCTTTACCCCTGCCTTTAGCATCCTGAATAATGGAATGTTTCAATCAATAAAGTTTTCAAAGTGTCATGCCTGTCGTAGGAGCAACAAATTACAACCCGAAGGCACGCATAAGAATGCAATCTTGTGATTTAAATACTTCAGGCAGCGCACTCGTGACCCTGTTTTTATACTGCTGCATCCATGTAGTACGTCGACATTCCACGGAACACCCTCTGCTCTACCACATAAGAACCTCACGTCAATGGAATCTACGGCGCTACGCAGACTCCAGACAAATACGTACACCAGCTTACACAGGCTACATGTATTCTGCCCCACAGCATACAGACATATAAGTTCGTGGTGCGGGATCACACCAACTATGTTTCACATTACGTGGGAGTGTACACTGCACAATGAAGGACACCACGACACGAACAACACAAAGAAACAAAGGGAGCCAGTGCTGTTCATCTCGGTCTTCGATGATCAGCTTTGGCTGGTTCAACGGGCAGAGATGATGGCAGAGGCCAGCGGAGCCCTGGAATAGGGGCCACGGCCATTTGCCATGCCCCACCTTATGTGAAAATAAAGTTTTGTTCTCTCTGTCTCTATCCCCGGAAAACAAACGTATCTATATATAAGGCAGAGGTGCGTGCGCTATTCTCGGCTCAGGAAACATTCATCTTTACGGATGAGAGCTGCGCGCTATTCTCGGCTACTGGAGATCTGAAGGAATCAAGACAACAAAAACAAGTCATATTTATGCATATGCTAAACGCCGTCAGAGTTTCAGTGCAATTACAAAAGGAGAAAAGTTGTGTATTTAGCGAGATATATCCAACCCTCTCGGTATACAGTGTGACTCTCAGCACATTAGAACATAATGGGTACCTCGCCATCACGAAGCGCACGGATTTCCCCTCCTATTTTTTTCACTTCATCTTGTTATTGCGATAGCAATTATATAGACACTGTCGTCGGGTTTTTGCCGTCGCCGTCATGTTGCATATATATATATATATATATATATATATATATATATATATATATATATATATATATATATATATATATATATATATATATATATATATATATATATAGCCACAAAGAAATATAACTCAAGCGAAACAGTTTCAGAAGCATGCGACTACGGAGTCGAACCTGCGAGACAACTCAGCCAGGCAGCATACGCCCTCCAGCCTAATAACGGCGAGCTATTTCTATTTCCAATTTACCGCTCGCGGTACGCATAGCTCGGAGGTGCTTCAGCGGGTTCACTATCACCGCGGAGACGAGGCGAAGGTCGTCGCCCTGCTCGTGTTTCGCCGGAGTTGGGATGCGCGCGCGCCTCCTACCTGTACTTTGGCCTACAGGGCCAAAGTACAGGTATTCTTCCATTCTCAGGATTCCGGACCAGTTGTACGCGGCACCGTTTCTCGGTAGGGAAATACGCGATAGGGAAGAATTGATTGGAAGATACGCGAAAAAAACGTATCTGACAAAAAAAAAAGATTAGCTATCAAAATTGACTCCTGGATCTATACAGCAAATATCCACTGTGATATTGTGGCAAAACTGCGGCATCGCAATACAAGGCGCATATGTTCCAGGGATACTTAAACACCGCCTATGAGCCATATGGGCCCGACTGCAGTGTATTAAATGCATCGCCAACTACTTTGCCAGCAAATCTTACATACTTTTCCCACAAAACTAGAATTTTAACAGAATATTCCATTGGAAGTAAGCCTTATAGAACCTGTAGTGGACTTTGGTGACTAGTCTTCCTTCGTGAGATATGGATTATTTTTTCCCCTATTTGCCATTGAGCTGCTGCAGGGTGCTCTTGCCGCCACTGAGAGATGCACATGTCTTGTGGTCCCGATCAGACGCGTCACCTCATCGACATTTTTTTCTCGCAAGGCCGGCAGCTTGACGTAATATCACTACCTTCACTAGCTTCCAAAGCTAACGTCGCACATTTGGTTCTATCGTCGGGAATGGCTATGGCCTATATTCCATCAAGGCATCAACCACTCCTTTATAGAGTGTATATTATGTATTCTCACTAGAATGCTGTCTGACGAAAGTTCGTAGCCTGTTCTCCCATGCGCCACGAAGAGGCGGCGCTTGTAGCGCCACGTTCCCCATAGCGCAGGCTCCCCAATGAGCCGGCATTTGCCAACACAGCGGATATACTGCACAGCAGTAGTCTCGTGCGCTGTATTGTAGACGTATTGTAACACCGTGTTAAGGACCCAAAAGCAGTGCTCTACTTTGCTATCGCTTTAGACACGTGGTCGTCGAATGACAGATTTATTTATTTATTTATTTAGTTATTTATTTATTTATTTATTTATTTATTATTTATTTATTTATTTATTTATTTATTTATTTATTTATTTATTTATTATTTATTTATTTATTATTATTTATTAAGGCGAAAGCCTTAGATACTTCACCAAACGCCGAAATTGACCGGTGTCCCACGTCGGCGTCTTCATGACTGATGCAAAAAATCCTGCCCTGCGGAACTACAAGCCCTTTGCGGATTTCTGCGCCGGTCCGGGTGCCACACCAAGAGAATCTGCAAGATACTTCAAAGTGAATGGTGGCGCCAGGCCAGACTGTTCAAAGATATTCTTAGGACTAAGTGCTGTGACGGGAATACACGCCCCAACCAGCGCATGTTTCGTGAGTGGTGTAGAACGACAGACAAAACCACGGATTTCCTGTGGAATAATGTTCGCCGTTCGCACCCAAAAGGAGCAAAGCGGCAGCCTGCCGAAGGGAAGCTCTTGGCCCTAGGGGACGTCACCGTGGATGCCCAACAGGGAAAGACACTGCGTTTAGGACCAAAGTTCTACCTGGAAACAGGCATGAAGACGGTTGGGAAACATGCTTACGTTCGGGTTGTGTCTGCCAAACTCTCAGAAGATGAAAAGTCGCGATGTGTGTCAGACTGCGTCGATATAGTTGCTAGTAGTGGGTCGTCTAAGAGACAGAGGAAACGGTTTCATTCCCTGGTTAAATATTTATGTGACGAACGATTACGCGCAGTCCAATCGGACAAAGAAGGCTTCTTTGTTGTCTTGCCTGAGGAACTTTACGCCGAGAAAGCCCGAGATTCAGTTTTGAAGAATTTTCGGCCTGTCAAGGTCAACCCGTCCCTAGTTAAACGAAAGGCAGCGGCGTTTCTGTTAGAATCGAATTTGGAAGGCCTTGCGAAGAAGGTGAAAAGTTCTGAGCTATCGGTACTTGAGATCTTCTTTGCGGCCAAAACTCACAAACCTGGTGTTCCTTTCAGGGCAATTGTGTGCGAGCACAACATGTGGCAACTGGTTGTTTCCACGTACCTTAACAAACATTTGTCTGCACTGATTGTGACAGATCCGTATTTTGTTCCAAACTCAGATCAAATCACTAGGTACCTATTGAATGATAACCCAGGAACATGTTCCGGGTTCAGCGTTGATGTTGAAGATTTGTTTTTTTTTCTCTTCCGCACGGTACACTCATGCAGTATGTTGAGGAATGCATCGAAAACAATGACGAGCGCCTTTTCCATGATGTTTCCGGTATCTCTACAGGGCCATTTCTGGAACTCCGGTCTTTCTACCTAAAGAATACGTACATTGTCTCGGAAGGGCAAACATTTATGCAGAATAATGGCGTTTGTATAGATGCAAAGGTGGCTCCCGTGCTGAGTAACATTTTTTTCTTAGCAAGGTTGACAAGAGAGTAGAGGATGAATTAGCTGGTAATTGTATCCGCATATTTAGGTACGTTGATTTCCTTGTCATTGTCAAGTCCCCCGGGCCAGAAACAGTGCAATATGTGCTTGATATCTTCAGAAAAAATGGGTCGGGACTCAATTTCACGCATGAACTTCCAGAGCATCACAAACTGCGTCATTTAGATCTGGAACTAACTTTCCAACAAGACCACCTATGCTGGCAGTATACACCCAGGAGCCAGAAGCCTCTGCTGAGCTACAAGTCATGTCACTCCAAACTTGCAAAAAACGGCGTAGTCTCTGGCTGCTTAGGAATGGCAGTAAAGAAGCCTTGTGCTCACAAGATGAGTACTACTCTAGAGACCCAGGTGCATCGCTGCAAGGAAGCCGGTTTCAAGACTTGGTTCTTGTAGAATGTGTGAGTAGAATAATGATAAAATTGAAACCGTCGAAACACGACCTAGAGAAGCGCAGTAATATGGATGACCGTAATCGAAAGGTAGCCGTAATTCCTTACGTGCATTCTCTTTCCCATAAGTTTTGGAAAGTAGGCGCCAGGTATGGTGTTAATGTGCTGTTCCCTGCTCCTAATAACGTGGGCAAGGTGGGAGCCGCAGTTCAAAGGAAGATAGAGGCATCGGGAAGAAGCTTAGGTTGCCCAATAAAACATGTTATCAAGTTTGTTCTGTGCAAAATCGCTGTTGTGTACCAGATACCTTTGTCATGCGGCCGTTCATACATAGGGCAAACAGGCCGGTGCATTAATGTGAGCTTCTTGAGCACAAGCATTTCTTACCGAAGAAATCAACTAACTTGTCCAAGCACTGCTTTGAGTGTCAGTGTTTACAGTTTTTTCTTCATATTGAAATATTTTGTTCATATTGAAATATTGAAACTGAGGCATTTTTTATTGACACAGAAATCTTGTTTGTTCAAGATGACAGAGCTCTCATTAGGACGGCTCTACTGTAGAATGTAGCTCTACACTAGATAAGTAGCTGAGGCATTCCACATATCAAGGAAGGAAAGTGATTGCGTTAGCCAACCTTCCCTGGCGTTATGTTAGAAGGAAATGGGCCTGTTAACTAGGGGTGACTAGGGAGCTCACACGAGGCTTTGCCTTACGTTTTGACAAGTCATTCATCTCTGACAATGAGCATGCGCGCTCGCCTTGAATAGTACGTGTTGTTTTTTTTTTCAATAAAGTAGTTGCAAGTTCAGCGTCGTGTGTATCCCTTCTTCCTTCATCTCGTGTTAAAGAAAGCGCTGTTTTATATTTTTACCATTAAAAATCATCACGTGATGAGGCCACAGATCGCCAAATTGGTGACGTCATTATGGCGCCATCATGACGTCACATGACGACATCATCGCGCGATATCGTAGCTTCATCAGCGGTGGTCAGGTCATGGAGGCAGTGCAAAACTAGGTGAGAGTGCCTCCGATCCTGGAGGCAATGGAAAGCCATGTTAGGCGCAGAAAGTTTTCGGAGGGTGCCGGGGCAGGAACAATACATCGACTGACAAGAAAAAGAAGATGGCTTTCGCCTCCTGTCCTCTTAAGTGACTGCATAAGGGACGCTGTGTTCTTATTCATTCATTCATTCATTCATTCTTCATTCATTCATTCATTCATTCTGCGTCGTCCAGGTGTTATATGGACTGTAGCTAGGGTCATGATGTAGCACATGATTTACAAATCAGTAAAAGCACGATAAAACAAAGTGGATACCCGTCAACACAAAAAGTCATCAACATAACTGAAACGTTTCAGCGTGGAACATCGCGGTTAGCACGATGAAAGACGCACGATGACTCAGATATAGTTCTTCTTTGTCGCGAGGGTTTATATGATCAGCTACTTAAATGTAATTCTTTCATCGCTGAATAGATACGCAAGTTTCCTATATACGATAGCGGATAATTAAAATCAATAAGGAGAGACCAACACGAGACGTAAAAATGAAGCATTTAAACACGTGAAAAAGATAAGAAATATGAACGGTTTCTTTTCACTTTAAATTCAAGCGCACGTTGCGCTACTTTGCTGGCGTGGTTATGGCTCACAACCATCGATACGGGATTTTCCTTTCTGTATGCGCTTTTTGATAAACCACAACAAAATTATTAAGAAACCGAAAATAAGTCTTGTGACGAGTTTTTCATGCCGTAAGAGCATTTGTCTTAACCTTAAAAACGAAGCTTTTTATTGAAATATCTGTAATGTACACGTACCAATAATAACGAATACCAAGTGATGTATTTCCGTATTTCATTTATGTCAACCATTCCATAGGCTTCCCAAGCAACGCTTAGCGGCGCTGCTGCTCTTGACAGGCAGCGCCATCTCTGGCAGAAAAAAGAGAAACTGGGGCGTGATCAACGAGCGTTTTCCCTTCTCTCCACCGCGTTGCCGCTCGCTTCCGTGCACGTGCAGAGCTCTCGCGGTGCACTTGCGGCGTCTCACAATGTACCGCGTGCAGTGCGGCTTCAAAAGGATCTTCAAGCTTGACTGGCACTTCCGCAAAGCGAACTTGATAAAATGAGGAAGGCTCCTCAATCACGTTAACGGTGAGAGCAGACGATCGACGACAGCCACGCCCCGACTCAAAGCGAAATGCATTTCCCAAGTCGCGATTACACCGTATAGGACGTATACCTCGAGGTAAGTCTCATTCTGTCACGCTAAAGATGAATAATGGTCCACATGCACTCCGAAATGAAGCCGTACACACTATCGATGTTCTGCGGCGTGGACTACGAATCATATGATTGTTGTTTTGATATGGCATGGTTACACTAGCAGCCGTGTACTTTCGTGAACAAACGTTTGCGGCGTGCGAAAAAAAGATTATACGGCCATGGCACTGCTTCCTGAGAAGGTTAGAGTCAAGTCCTCCGTGCCGCTGGAGAATCACCCGCCGATTAAGACGCGAGGCAGCTAGCTGAGCTTCAACCACTGTGAAGCAAGATGAACTGCTCGCCTCGTTTTTTCGGCTCTCGCGTCATGCTTGCAGTCTCTTTTTATGATACCGACTTGACAGGCGTATAAAACCTGTTGCGTGAACGCGGCTAGAAAATCGCACAAAGTCAGAAGGTGGTCACTTCAAGGTTGCAATTGCAAAGCATGTATTAAGTGCCAGTTATATTTAGCGGCTTAAATATATATCACCCTAATAAAGTGACAAAAACAAAGCAAACCTGCAGAACGATGTAAGCTTGCTGAAAATGCACAGACGTCCGTTCCGGTGTGATAAAGCAGCCTTCCCGACGCGTGAAATGCAGGCGCCGAACTTCTGACAATGTGCGGAGTTCAGTTGAATTCAACTAACCGCGCAACGCTAACGGTATAACGCGAATGTGAACGTTCAACAACGACGGGTAGGTCTCACGAGCACGGGGAATCAAACACAAAGCTGCTTCACCTACAACCGTAACTGGACTTTAACAATGCGAGAAGACAGCGAGTAATCATTACTGTAGTCGCTGCGTGCATGCGCCCCGTTACTTACCGATTCAGGTAGTCGGAACGAACGAAAGCGATGAACTCAGACAGCCAAAATAGAAGGCGAGACAGCGCTCTCAGCTATCCACGCTTGCCGCCTTTATTTCTCGTGCGACACGCCCGGGAACCGATACAGTTTAACTCGTGAATCGTGTGCCTTGTCTGCACTGTTGTGGCTGGCCACTAAACCGCAATACTTCGGACCACGCTTGCGCTTCCGCGGGGTCGCTTCTGCCATCGTGGAAATGCGCAGCTTCGCACAGCAAGTCTCTTTGTTCAACGTATCCAGCTGACCGCCTCCCAGTTACCCGCACCAAGGGAAGAACGCGTGCGCACGTGCGCTACCGCTACCGTGAAAGGGGCTGAGTCGGCCGCGCGAAGAATCAGAGCTTTCCGACAGAGCCGCAGCGCGGCTGGCGCGGCGCTGTCGTCGCGCCGCAAACTTGAGCTTGGGTTCCTATAGACCAGAACACAGAGAATTCCATGCGCATCGCCATATTTGAATCGCGCGTCGCGCCATCTATCGCACACGCGACGAAACAACATGCGCGGGCTGCCACGCCAGCAGACGCTACACAGAGCAAACGTGAAACTCCCGAAACTCAGCCCGTCGGAGAGCGTGTTTCGCGTCTTTTCTAGCTAGGACATTTCCGCTGATTTTATTGGAACATCAAGAACATCTTACTCATGCAAGTCCACAATGTATACAGTACGTGTTGAGTGGGCTGCGGAAGCAACCTCGTCAGATACGTACGCTGTTACATTTGTAAAAAAAACGTTCTCGCTGTAGTACGCGTGAATCGTAATTGCAGTGCAGCTCGCGAAAGAGTGAAACGATGTTTTGTTGCGCCATATTACAAGTTGTGCACAAAGTCTTGTGAAAGCTGATCATTTCAGCATGCATCGCGTAATAATTAGAGTACGCTTTACAGGTAGTTTCGCGGAACGTAATTCTTGTTTCACGGGCGCTCTTACAATAATGCGTCTTGCTCACAAAAGCGTGCTATCAGAGAGTATAACCTGCAGCATCGTTCAGCGATCCCTTTTGGAAGCTACCTGCGTGATTTTATTCTTGTAACGATGGTGCTTTACAAGCGAAACTGTGCTACTCTTAGTTAAGCCGGTTAGCTACGCCTGCGACGTAAAGGACACTGGCGCGAGTACTGTTTACTTACGTGCCAATATATGTATTATGTGCAGCTGGATGCCTCGTGTCCAAATAAATTTGGGGACATCAAACACTGCAATGAAAGCACGAAATTCTGACCAGCTGTTGAGGAGCACCGTGCCATTTATTACCTTTTGAAGACGAAATCTCGAGCCCCGCCACGGTGGTCTAGTGGTTATGGCGCTCGACTGCTGACCCGAAGGTCGCGGGATCGAATCCCGGCCGCGGCGGCTGCATTTTCGATGGAGGCGAAAATGTTTGAGGCCCGTGTACTTAGATTTAGGTGCACGTTAAAGAACCCCAGGTGGTCGAAATTTCCGGAGCCCTCCACTACGGCGTCTCTCATAATCAGATGGTGGTTTTGGGGCGTTAAACCCCAGATATTATTACTATTATTATTATTGAAGACGAAATCTCGAAGGCGTGGATGCCATCAAAAGCACTAAAGCTTAATACTACGTTGAAAGTGACAAAGCATGCTGATTGCTTGTGCTTGAAAGCACTACCTTGCACTAGATTTTCGTCAAGGGAAACGCTCAAAGGTATGAAGTGCACCCCCACACAAAGCTCGCGCCTGCCTTCAACCCAGCATCGTGTCACGCAAATTAGGTTCGCAAAATGAAATAGGTGGGCATCACACTGCAGAATACACGCAGTTAGTGTACTTACTCGCGCATTTTCACTCGGCTTCTAGTTTTTTTTGCTTGAATCACAGTTATCCACTCGCGGCGAAGCTGAAAACACCGCACCGGCACTATTTCCGTGGCGCGTCGTAATCGTCGCAGACAACGCTAATATCCTCTTGTTGCGCTGCTTGTTTTGGCATCCAAAGACGACGCAGTAGGGCCCAGACGAGCTCTTACACGCTGAAGCGGCGTGAACGGGTACTTTTTCGCACTTTAAAGCCTCAAAACTGCAGCTTGCCCTGTTTATTTGGTGCAGCCCGCGCGCGCCTTGGCAGCCCGGTCAGCCCGGCGTCTGGGTGAGAGAGTACCCGCTCGGCTCGCCAGCAGCCTGGGTGCGAGACAGGCGTGCTCTGGTGTATAGAGCAGCAGAAATATAGGACGAAAGATACTATGCAAGTATCTTTGTTATTAGCACCACTGACAAGTGGCCGCGCGTCGGAGGTACACAAAGGCAGTTTGATAGCTGTGAAGGGTGTTTTTCTTTGCGCATTGTCTAATGGCGGCATCAAACGACCATTTTTTGAGCAAACGAAAGAGTAGTGGGCCTTTCGCTAGACATGTGTGAATCCTAAAGTGGAATTTCAGCCATTTGAACCTCTAAAATACATGCGCGTAAGTTTCATCGATACATACTTCGTGGTTTCTATGGGTTCCCATCGCGCCGAATGCGTTTGCATTTCACCGAGAGAAACAAGCGACGACTTAATGCCGTTTTCCCTAAGGCGTCCTTAATAAACCGAGTCTCTTTGGGGACATAAAACCTCATAAACCAACCAACAGCACCGTTTCGGTTTTTTTATTCGAATTTATGCTTTAAGCTCAAGTAAGGTGAAAGATTAAGTTATACTGAATAGAAAAAGGACAAAAGCATACATACAGTTTCGCGAAAGATAGTAGACGGTAGAAGCAAGCAGGAAGTCGTAGCGAGCATTTAACGCGTAGTCCTCACTTGGCACGTGTTTGTCCGCGTAGCCAAGGACAAACACGTGCCGCCCTTCGTAGCTCGACACACACTGCAACTGAAACTCGGCCTTCATAGGCTGCCTGTTTGCCAAGAAGCGGCAACGGACACAATACAGTGTGCGTGGTGCGTCCAATCAAGTGATAACATCAGGAAACGATCGAAGCTTGAAGCGATAAGACATGGTTGAATAGGAAACGTCGCTGGCTCTAGCGACATTCTTTGTGCATAGTACGTGTGTTAAAGGAATATTGGTCCAGGATAGGTGCAATAACACGGAAGCCGGGTTACACGGAGCCCGACGTCTATTATCACGTTCCAGTGTCCTTACCTACACATGGTTTTCAACTTTCAAGGTAACTGCACGTAGTTACTGTACAGTTGAAGTCAGGCCCGTAGCCAGGATTTTTTTTCGGGGAGGCCCACTTGCTGAAAACCGACTATTTGAGAAAACGCCTATTTTCATTTTTATTTTTGGTAAAACACCATGTATCAAAATTTCGGGGGGTCCCGGGCCCCCCGGCCACCCACCCCCCTGGCTACGGGCCTGGTTCAAGTACTGCGTACCGTAGCTATTGCGTTCTTTGTACTTTTCTTGCTGGCGGCTGGTGCAGGGGAGGAGGCAGGAAGATCACAAAAGAAGGCAAGAAGCTTGTGGCTCCCAGTACTTAGGGGCCACAGCCCTAATGCTCCACTGTCGCTGTCAAGAAGCTGCAAATAGGGGTTGTGCACGTAGCCCGCCGCGACCGTCCCTTGAATACCGCACTCTATTATACGGCACACAGATACCGGTGCTAGATTCTGTTCGCCACTCGGTTAATGTGTCGCGGTGGTAAATACAAGAAGCGTGCCGTAAAAGACAAAGCAGAACAAATTCCAGGAATTTTGCACAACAACCTCATCAACATCCAATGGCTGTCGACCGTTCTTGCTTGCTTAATTCGCGGAGACAATCTGTTGTTAAATTCATGTGCTGCTGAGTACAGCGTAAAGCAACTTTCACGTTTTCAACATCGTGACTAATCCTCTATGTACGCCCGCGTACTCGACAAGTGCTGGAAATCGACTGGCAGCAAACATTATCACAAACGATGCTTCAGTGCAGGCGAAAGAGAAGCAGCGATTCTCTAAGCACAAACATGCAATATTGTCACTCTGGTGCATTGACCGAGATTGTATGTATTCAGTAACGTGATAAACAAAATCATACACGATCACTGCATGCGTACATAATTCTGTAAACGACGGCTGAGTGTTGAGGCGACGACGTTTGGGGCACACCTCCATTCCCGCTCACGCCGCCTGGCGCCAGCTAGCTGACAAGAGCTGTTTCCACAGTGCAGTTAGCAGACGCTTCTTTCGGGGATTGTGTCTGTAGCGGCCGCGTTTCGTCGTTCCCAATATTAGCGTCACCGTCGATTGTGGCGTCGTCGTCATCGGCGGTAACCTGCAAAAACAACAGTTCCATCTCAAACGCATGGCAGCAGCGTCGTAATAGAAACGCTCCCCAGCTCTTGCACGAGAGAGTCTACGAAGAACGTTTTCTTTGTCGCCTCTCGTCGTTTGAATATCGACGTCGGCACTACGTGCCGTTAAGCCAACTAGAAAGAAAAAAAAAGCAAATGACACAGTGAACGTGGACTGGCGCTGGTTATTTCAAATGCATGCAGTAAAGTATTTATGATGTGCGGATAATTTCTGGCGAGAAATCTGCGCTCTTGATGCGGCACTTCGTTTACAAATGTGTCAGCTAATGCGGTGGCTGCTACAGTTCCACCTAAAATCAGAATCAATGTACTCATTCCAGTGATGACACGGCAATTATACGAGATGCATGCTTGGTAGGAGGACATGCCGCTCAGGCCTCATAGAGGAGCTCATCAAATGTCAAATTAAAAGTCACTTCCACAGCTGTGCAATCTGAGGAAACAGCGGCGCGGGCAAGCAAGCACCACCAATTGGCGAACGCAGATTGAGTTCTTTCATCCTTCTTCTTACTCTTTCACGTTTCTTTCTTGACTTTTTACTACATATTCTTCTTTCATCCCTATTTCTTTCCCTATTTATTTCTACATTGCTATCCCTCCTTTTTCCTGCTCCTAAAGCTCACGACTCGCACTCACCCTCTTTCTCTTTCCCACCCCCATGCTAAACTATATACTATACAAGGCTATGCCGTGCTTTACCGTCTCTCCTCCTCCTTCCTTCCTCCTCACTTTTCCAACCCCTTCCTATACCGTGTAGTGTCCATGGTTACGCTATACTGCTTGGCACATACCCGCGTTTTGTGGCGCACACTCGCTTATTCTCTCCGCCGTCTTTCCTTCCT
Organism: Rhipicephalus sanguineus; assembly: GCF_013339695.2. Classification (NCBI taxonomy): domain Eukaryota; kingdom Metazoa; phylum Arthropoda; class Arachnida; order Ixodida; family Ixodidae; genus Rhipicephalus; species Rhipicephalus sanguineus. Next base: position 141,594,807 of record NC_051179.1, on the reverse strand, counting down.
CCTCACGCTCGGTTCCCATCGCTCTTATAAGTACTACGGGCCTCGAACATTTCGCCTCCAACGAAAATGTGGCCGCCACAAGGCCGGGATTCTTCCTACGAACTGCAGGTAAGCAGTTCGTAGGATCGATGGGTTTTCCCATCTCTCTTGTTATACTATACTTGCATTGCTACCATAAAGCGTGCGCAGGATTCCCCTTCAGGGGGGCGAAGGTTCGTCGCAGTGCCCCCCTCCCTATTTTGTCAATGTATGCGGCTGCCTTTGCGCCCTCTTCTCGCCCCCCTACAATGTATAGGGCTGACTTTGCGCCCCCCCTTCTCGCCCCCTTGCCCCCCCCCCCTGCGCACGCCTATGATTGCTACGCTATGCTAGGAGCTGCTTGGCACAAACCCGCTTTCTGTGTCACAGACACGCTTTCTGCTGGTCACGCGAAACAGCGGAACGAAAAGCCTAAGCAGCGCCGCTGTTATTAATGCGGTGCTTTACGTGCCGAAACCGCGATGTCATAATGAGAGGTGTCCTAATAAGGGACAGAAGGCTAATTCTGGCTACGGGGGATTACTTAGCGTGCATGTCAATCTATGTATGTGGTTTTTTTTTCTCGTTTCGCCGACATAGAAGTACCGCCGCCGCAGCGGGGATTCATGGAACCCGCGTTTTAGAGCTGCGCAGCGCAACACATCGACCGCTAAGCTAGCACGGCAGCTGAAGTTGCAAGTGACGTGATGGTCATCTCGCTCGTGATTTTCAGGAACAACTAACTGTTCAAAAGCGAAGATGTACATATAATCCTGTATACGTATCCTGATGCTTTTGTCGGAAAAGTGGGCTGCTGCGTAATCAATATAGCTAATATAGCTGCCAAAAGTGAAAGGGCGATAATGAGCAAGACATCAGAGCCATCTGCCAAAAGGTTGGAATCCTTCTAATACGAACCAAATAGCAGTATATTGCATAAAAGCACAAATAGACACGCTAACAGCACTAACAAAAGAGTTGGCAGGCTCTTGTCTCTCTGGTTACGACTCTTTCATTCTACGCTTTAACGGGAATGTATCGCGCAGTATATTAACAACCACATGGTGGAGAAAGGCGTCTGATACTAACCAAAGCAATAAATCTACCCGCTACAGGCCCGCCTGTTAACACTTGACAGATTGCTTCTGACACAATGTTTAGTAAACAATTTCTTTACTAGATTCTCGAGTTTATCCGTCTCCAATCGACTTCCTAAGCAGGCAACTTCGGCCTTTTATATCGTTTTGATGCGCAAGCATTTATTGCCTAGGTGCTTAAGAAAGATTTCCGCTTCGTTCTCTGCCCTGGATTCTTCGTTTTTGTGTAACGGAAAACCCGAAACTTGCACGCTATCCATGAATAAGAACAGAATCGTATAACGAAGAGACCGTGGCGTCCTCTATGTCCAACAACGTAGAGAGGAACGGTTTAAAAAGAACCTCGTGGTTTAACGGATCCGCCTATTGAAACGGGGACCTAGCGCTCAAAAGCCGAGCGCTGTGCCCGCTAGGTGAGAGGCTAGTAGACTGGACGGATACGCATAGGCGATAAGGGGCTGGAAATGATGGTGGCAGACATTAGCAAAGGACGAAGAGTAAAGAAAAAGAGTAAAGTTCTTTCAATGCATTGTTTTCTTTTAGCTTCGCATATATGCCGCGAATGTCTTCGTGTTGATGAAGCGGCAATGAATGTATTTCTAGTACTTGAACACCATTCTCTTTGTGATGTCGCTAGTGTGACACAACAAAGTCGAACTCACAAAGTGCTGGTCTTATCCACTGGGTTTTCTACGTACATGCCGAAACAGAGTGCGCACTGACCTGCTTTCCACGCGCTGATTCGTCGGGAAGTTCACTAACGACAGCCCCGCGCGGTCTGCGGACGGTGCTCAAGCTGTGAGCCGTGACCGGGGTACTGCTGGCCTCTCGACTGGAAGCGCGTATGAAAGGAAAGGCACCGTCGCGGGCAAGTGCGGTGATTACAGCGACGAGCCCGAACAGTAGAAGAAACACGCCGATCACTGTCGCGCAGAAGCGCAAGTTCTGTTCAGTCCTCATCGCCGTTCTGTCCGGCGTGGTCGACTCGAGCACTGTCATGGGCACCAGTCCTTCGATGTCATCCTGCCATGACCCACGCGGACGCCCTGGTGCGGCCTCGACCCTGTTCTGGGCCGCGGCTCCTGAGTCTTCTCTGCATGTCTCTTCTTGTAGTTGGCGAAGCTGAAGAGACGCTTCCTCATGTGGTCGCTGTCCCTTAAACTGCGTCGTCTGGTGCTTACTGGCGTCTCGAGTCGTTTGCTTGCTTGCTTGCTTGCTTGGCCCGTTTGTTGGCTCTTAACCACTACGGGGGATCGGCCATGAAACCGGCGGTTAATTTAATAATATTTTTTTTAAAGAATGAGGAATAAATAAATTGCCGCAGGAATAAACGAAATTTTAAGAATGACTAGTCGATATGGAATAAGGAGGAGAATAATACCACAATATGAAGAAAACAATTACCGAATGAATGAAAGGAATTCTGGAGTATCAAATTTTGTTAAGGAATAAGTTAGCAGGGAATTCTTCGTGTCTCACCGAGAAATTCGCATAGGGCTGAGCAGACGTTCCGTTGCTGAAGCCAAGAGAAGACGCCCCAAGGGAAAGAATATTTTGAGAATTCAGATTAATTCTTAAGTTTCTGAATAAAATTTCGAAATGCTTTTTCTATGCCTAATGAATCGACGGCAGGTAAGCAAGAATGATCAATGTTTTCAGATTCCTGACAAAAATAGCACATAGGAGATGGCACCAGACCAGACCTGTATAAATAAAATTAAGTGGGGGTATCCGGCATCGCAATTTTTGTAATAGCCACTTCCAGTCTTCGAGTGGGACACCATTTATTATTCCAGCCGAATGAAAGATGACCATATTCGGGAACTGGTAATTTCATACTTTGACATCTTGAGTTAGAGAATACTTCCGAAATCTCGAGTCAGTAATAAAAGCTGTATCAGGTACAAGGGACAAAATAGGACCACCCAGAGACCACCGCGCGAGAGTGTCTGCCATCTCGTTTATTAGTATGCCACAATGACCTGGGACCCATACCAATCTCACGGTATTCAAATTTTTGGGATTAAGGAAGTGAATGCATTTAGAACGGGAGACTCAGAAGCAGTAGAAGATAAAGATGTACATACTGTCCAGCGAATCAGTAAACTATAACAACTGATGACTCATTCACTGGTAGTTTCGAAGGGCTAATATAATTGCGAGGAGCTCAGCTTCGAATATGGGGAGTATAATCTGGGAGGCGCAAGGAGTACGACCATGATAAAGCCTCTGAAAATATGCCCACTCCCGCTTTCCTCTTCGCGCATGGATGCATCAGTGGCAATTATGTTATTTATGCCCAATCGAAGTAAATGATCCTCTAACAATCCTATTAAATATCTTGAAGGTAAAGTTTGGCATTAGATGGGAAGATATCATCAAATTCAATTTTTGCTATGGTCGATGATTTATCGTTTGCTACGATGTCGCGTATGTTAACATTTAATGATTCTAGTTGGTCCTGTACGAACAAAACTTGTGGTTTATATATTCGAGACCAAGGCTCATTAAAAAACGTTGACGATTCAGCTACGAATATAAACTGTACTCGACTTTTGTGAGGACGCAAAAATTTTTAAATATGTTTTGACGGTGAGAATGCGGAATCTGCAAACTAGAGTGGGGATTCGGGCTTCTAGGTATAGAATACTGTTTGCTGTAAATTTTGTACCCCTAGACAACTTCGAAGGCCTCTCGCTCTATGCGAACCAGGGGATGAAACTTGTATGCAGGCCCCCCTGAGTATAGTATGCAACCAAACTCTAAAATTGGTCGAACATACATCCGATAAATCATAAGTAGCTTGTCTCTGCGTAGCCCAGAAGGGTGGTGACCAAGCTTACGTAACATCCCAACAGCGCGTGTTGCCTTACATTTGACGTGCTCAATGTGTTTGCGCCAGCTGAGTTTTTCATCATAAAAAACTCCTAAATATTTGACACAGTCATTTTGGGGAATTACTTCTTGGCGATACTGAAGAGAAATTCTAACTGGAGCATTCAATGGAAAAACAATCAAGGAACTTTGCTAACGTTTAGAGTCATTCGAATTTGTTCAAACCAGAATTCTAAACTTCCCAAGTATGATTGTAATACTGCATACAGTGAATGAATATCACCTGCCGAAGCAAAGAATGCAATGTCGTCTGCATATACATAAACTGTAACGTTATTGTTCAAAGGAATTGAGCTTAATAGAATATTGAATAAAACAGGGGAAAGAACTGAACCTTGAGGGACCCCTCTAGATTGATCATATTTGAGGATGATAAGCCACGTTGGGAACAATAAAATTTCCTACCGTTTAGGAACTCATACAACCAATTGATAATATATCCCGGAAAATTCAAGTTTTTTAAGGAATTGAGCAAGATGGCATGTTCGACACTGTCGTACGCCTTAGCCAAATCTAGAGTGACTAATGCTGCCAATTGCCGCTTGTGGCGAGCAAGCTTAATACGTCCCTCTAAATCTACATGTGCATGCCATATGGAGTATCCAGGTCTAAATCCTATCTGACATGGGCTCAATAACGAGTTATCTGCAATAAATTTAATGATTCTGATGTATAATACTCTTTCAATTAATTTAATTACATGCGAAGTTAATGCTATAGGTCTTATATTATCAATATGCATACCTGCTCCTTGTTTCTTAAGCAAGGGAATTATTTTTGCAAGTCTCCAGTCTGGAGGGATCCAACCATTTCCAAGTGAGTGATTTACAAGATTAAGAAGGTTCTGAGGAGACACATCAAATAATATTTTTAACATGCCTGACGTAATACCGTCAGGACCGGGGGTTGAATTCGGGAGTAACTGAACAGCATGCGCCAGTTCTTCTATGGTTACGTCAATGAAATCATTCACATCTAAAGGTTTTTGGAATTTTGTTTGTAATTGAGAGGCAAATCGCTGTTTTAGTCCCAATGCAATATCATCTAATAAATCAGCCAATTCTTTTGGGGTTGGAACAACTGATTCTACGTTAATAGGAGAAGGAATAGCCTTACGAGATCTAAGAAACCTAAAAAGAGCTTGTTTATTCTTGCTTTTAGATAGAAAAGTATAACGATTTTCGTCATGTTTAGCTTTAGCTTCGGAAACAATTCTCTTAAATTTAGCTTTGGCATATTTATAATTACTCCAATTAGTAGGATTCTGGTTAATTAAAAGTTTTTTCCATGCAGCCTTTCTGCGCCTGTACTCTCGATCACAATCAGAATTCCACCATGCACTTACAGACTTTCCATTTGTGGAAGGTTTCGTAAACTGTGATTTTTTCATAGTGCTTTTTAAAACAGAACACAAACTCATGGCTGTAATTTCATTTTCAGTGTTAGTCAGAGAGGATAGCGTTGACTGTAAGCTTTTTTTAAATTGTGAGTAATTTACAAAAGTGTGCGATTGACATTCCGTTGGGGCTTCATAGCGTGTTCAGCTCCTTCTTCTTCTTCTGGTGAAGCTTCTGCATATTCTTTTGCCAATGACAATACAGCACCCACTGTCGGCAATGAGACTATGGTAAAAAAAAAATGAGAGGAAAGATATTTAACCTGGCCTTCAGTGAAATGTCAAACGAAACAATATAACTTCCGAAAACTAACCTTCGCGACACAATTACGTATCTTATGAAATTTTGCGGTCGAAAGCTTCCGTATATCGGGATTTTTTCCCCCTCTCTATGCAAGTTGGGCTTTACTGCACACAAGTACGCTTACTGCTGCTGTCCGAGACCAGCTCAAAATTACCTGCATTTGATGAGACTGAACTACCAGCAGTACCACGCTGTTTTCTTTCCTGCAATTCTCGTAAATTGCACATGCACCACCCGGGTTTCGATTCTGATATGAACTACCACCAAGAAAACACAACCTTGATTCCTTCACGTTGGCTCTTGAACAGCTCCTTGCGCCTTCTAATGTTATTTACGAGAGCCACAAGGTACACGCGTGCAATCTGGAAGGAGCGCCAAGAAGCATGGTGGAATCGATCATTTTCAGCCCCGCATGAAAACAAAAATCACAGCATATCCACGGAGTGAATGATGATGAGTGGGCGAAGCTGCGGAGGTTCATCGGTAAACCGTGAATCTTCCGTGAATTATGCCCAGTACATCATCACCGACGTGAGATCGGGCGCGCTTATACTAAAGGTTCGATGAGAGTTATGACGACTTGCAGCTTACTTCAATTTTACATGTACGCTGTGAATTTTCATTGTTTAGAAAACCATTGCTTTAGAAAACATCTGGCGTCTTTCGTTAAGCAGCTGGCGTCTTTTCGTTTTGCTTTTGAAACATCTGGCGTTCTTTCGTTTTGCTTTTACAAAACATCTCGCGTCTTTCGTTGGTTTATTTCATCAATCAACGGCGTTTTGAACAAAAGTTTTATTGTGTAATCACGCACAGGAGAAATCTCACCAGGCACTACCTTGGAGGTAAACAATGGCTGCTAATGGGAATGAGAGACAGAAGAAGTCGGCTTTTAGCTAACACTTACGCTTCTACTTCTACTAACGTTTCCTACTGGAACATGCCAATGGCTGCTAATGGGGAATGTGAGACAGAAGAATTCGGCTTTTAGTTAACGCGTACGCTGCGAATTTTTTATTGTTCAACAACGCACAGGAAAAATCTCCTACCGGCACCACCTTGGAGGTCAAGATCTGGTACTAGCGTTACCACTGGTTACGCACTACGACTACGAGGGACGAACGGGTGCCGCTTTAAGCAGCTTCGCCCCTAAAAGCGCTAGACGAGCTTCTCTCATCGTTCTTTATTGCTTGCGCCTGCGTGCTTGATCACCTGATCTCGTCTACTGGCTTTTAAAATATAAAGGAGCAGATGAGGTCGTACGGAAGCAGAGCGACAATGAACACTACGAAAGCCAGGAGAATAGGTAGAACATTAAGTTGTGTTTGCCATGTCAGACTGGAATACCGAAGAATGACAGAGAGAGAGATACACAAAGAAGTAGAGTTTTATAAAACAGGTAGACCATCAAAGCTCGCCACGCTCATTCCTCACAGTCACTGCACAGAAGCTCATTACGAGGTGACAGGTAAAGAGATATACTGAAGCTACTCCAACGTAATCAAACCTAAGCGTAAGCCTCAAAAAGCCATAGCCTTGTACAAAATGCAAGGCATTGATACCGATAGCGCTGCATTAGACATATGAACAAATTAAGGTTCCCATTCCCTCGGCTATACATACTGCTGTAAGCAATATGTTACTAAATGCAGTGGAACCCGCACACATAGAACTCGCTCAAAACCGGATTAGCTTTATATATCCTAAAATTCGATATAAAACTTTTTAAAAAGATTGCCGCATTTTTGGTGCGCAAGTTGACTTCACGGCACACCTTAACGATAAAGCAAGGAAGGCTGCTTACGGCAATGAGCGGTAATTTCCTTTTTAGTTTTTATATTTCCATGGTTATCTGCTGCATGAAGACCTCTTGAAACGTGAGCGCGATTTACAAGACGATGATAACGTTGCTCGTGATGTATGTCCTGGCAGTATTTTTCCGTGTTCTTCAAAATAAAAATCACATATCACATGGCTTGCTGCTACGGCATCCTTGGATATTTGCCAGAAATGGTTATCAAGAGACATCACGTTGAAACTTATACACCTGTCCAAGTGTGTTCCTATCAGTGTTCACATTGGGTTCACCTATTACAGGCCATTTAACCAGGAAATCGGCGGCGTAACACAGATCCGCACACCGAAGCGCTCCTTTTATTGCAAAAACGAATTCTTCGCACTAACCATTCCCACAAGACGTACTTTGTTCTCCTAAAACTGGTGGTGTAGCAGTACGTGCCTTTTGACTAAATGTCACCTTAAAGTTGAATAAAACCTACTCCTGCTCTGCAGGGTCTGCCATGGCGACTGAGCGTCATTCACGTGCTTTGCACTGACTACACACGTTCACTGAAAGATGCATCGCGTCATTTTGTAATAGCGCGCTTTTTTTGTTTTCCTCGCTCGTACTTCGCATGTCGTTTCCCGCGTGCTTGTGATCTGAATAACGGGCGTCATTTATAAAGCTGGCCACAGTGTTTTTACTCTACCGCGCTGTCTTGTTTATGTTAGTTTGAAAGGCATACACAGTATTTAACATATGCATTTGTAGGTACACGGAATCCGCCGCTGTGTTGCTGGAGTCAATGTCGCTAAACGTTCCAGAAAATTGAGGGGTGTACATATGTACGTATACTATCTACAAACGCGGGAAAAGTAGCTTTAGATCATCGCAGACAGACAATGCTCAATTTTATGATCTCTCCCGAGGCTCAGAAGAATTCGCAGACACACTTTCAAATGAACACCACTCAAGTTCATATTACTTACTCTGTCCCATCATTTCATGGCGCACCACAGTGGGTGTTCGGCAGAATTTGCGAATTCATTATCATCACCTTCGTCTGTAAAGTATTAACGCAAAAACATTACCCATTTGGGGCTTTTACTATGGCATGCAACCACAGGGATGTTTTCTTCGCTTTTAAGAAGCTTATTAGATGCGAAGCAGCTTTTGCGCTAGGCTGTGTCCGTAGTTCCATTGGCGACCGTCCCACCTATAGCATAGCCATCTGAGCGCGCGCTCCCGCCAAGGAGAAGTCTTTTTCCTCTTGTTCTTCGACCGCCTTGATGATGATACGTGCAGAGCACGTTAGGGGCCCGGGCTGCCGTGTGCTGTCCTAGCTTGGCGTAACACAGACAAAACTATGTGTGCTGGCACGAGCTAGCGCGTTCGAGCCTATGTAAAGGGCTGGGTAAGAAGCTGTGGCCTTTCCCCCTTACACTCTCTCAGTAATCATGCGATGGAATCGGGGAACGAGATTCTGCAGACGTGCGATGAATCCGCGTGGCGTGCTCCAACAAGAGTTCGGGACGAGTAACAGCAACAGCAACTACAGTGAACTCATGGTGTGCTCCACTTGCAAGGACGCGTTAACATACATGCGCTGCTTCGCATCTCCACATGGTTCTCTTCAGTGAGAGATGGAGAAAATTTTTATAGAGAATACAAGAGTGATTTGCTAAATCCTTCCGCCTATAAATATTTCATGAGTGATGATTTGCACTTCAAAATAATGTATTGTTTATCTTTACCCAATATAATATATTGGAAAAATCTACTCACTACTTGTCCAATCCCCTGCATTGGGTATGAGCCATTGGCTGAGGATAAGAAGAAGAAGGAGGAGGACGCCAGCCCGCAGAACCGTGTCGTCTTTGTGGCAGTGAATTATATCATCGTTACTGCGAGGATGTCTCTTTACAAAAGGTACCCGCGCGATCACCTGAACAATATAAGGTGAGGCGCTTTTTGCCGCGATGATTAACGTCTTTACCGGGTCGTTCGACCGACTACGGTGCATTCCGAAATGGCTCCTTTGTGAGAAAAGGGGTGTTTGAGGTTAATGAGCTTCTGAATGTTTCAGCAAGCGATTATTGCTTGTATATTGGGCAGCGTAATGGTCAAAGGTTGAGGCTAATAGAAATGCCTCAGCTCTCTGCGGAAGAAACAAATGTATGCCGCCAGAGTTGGCTAACCCGCCAGCAACACCTGTAATTTTATGTTTTGTCTAACATCATGGCGATGCCTGGTGTACCGCTTCAGTTAATCATCTCAGTGTCAGACCATATAAAGTTAAAGAACGCAAACTGATTTAATGACCTGATATTTAGAAGGGGTCCTTCAAAATGATGAAGTTGTTGGACATCGATGCCCAAAGCACCTTCTCAGCACGAAATACGCGACTCTAGACTTAAGCCATTTAAACTTACAAAAAAGCAGGTGTGCTGGCACGAACATACGAAGGGAAGAAAAACGCGAACACAGTGCCTTATAAATGTGTTCATGTGTCCTTCCGTGTTCATGTTTTGTTCGCTCTCGTCCTATATTGCACGGTAGCACAGCGGCATTTCCGTAGTTCAATATCATGGCGCCTTAACCTGTGGTGCATTTTTCATAGCTGAACTTGAATATTGTCAACTATTAATGACATTTCACCTTGGCAACCTCCTACAGCGCCACCGTACCGTACGAACGTATAGTGCTACAGCGCTGCTTCACAGTAAAAGCGCCGTGAAGTGAACATGTACTCGTGGCAGTTCTCATTGGCAGACTGCAGCGTCCTTATAACTTCCCCTGCGACAAATATTCCATCATTTTCGATTTTATCATTCCTTCTAATACCGTTCTTCCGCGGTTATCACCGGCCTAAACCACTAAGTAGGACGTACAATAATATACAATCAATGTGAAATGTCATTGGTGATAGTGAAATTATGACCTCACTATGATGACGCTCCTGAGGAAAAATTCTGCGCAAGAGCGGTGATGGTGATTGCAGCAATTAGCGTGACTGATGGACTAACACTTCAGTAGGGTTGGCTACATAAAACGTTCCCATGGCATGAATGATATTCAAAATGGCGGGTGCTGGATAGTTACAATGATGAGGCGTTTAAATAATTCTAAATGACACAAAATGGTGCTTAGAATCGGAGCGAAGATTGTGCATTACAACTCCTTCGCTCAAAACAAATACATAGCAAACAAAACAAACTTACACCCCCTATAATGAAAAGAATTTACAAATATCATATCGCGTGCTTGCATGACGGACCAGAGGACGTCAAACGAAGGCATGAAGCGACACCTCGACTCCGGATACATGAGCTCAATTTGAAAGAAATGTTGAGGAAATCAATTTATGGTCAAGAGCAAAGTCAAGATATTTCCGAGCTTTCGTTTTTCACAAGGTTGTTGTTGCATTACAGAAGGACGCATGCGCGTAAAACAAATACGCTTCATTTGACAGGCTGACACCGCAATATGTCTGGTCATTCAGATCATCGGTGAAAAAAAAAAGTACTCGTGACGCTAAGCTTCTGCAACTTGTATCTCTCACGTTTTCGTGCGCACAGAAATGCGGCTAGGTCGTGGCCGCGTGTGGACGTTCCCAGGTCTGGCGGTCCTTCCAGCGTGGATCCTTCGGGAGAAAGTAGTTCCGCTTCCGCTGTCGGAGGCACCGGCAAAACGACGGCCACATTCGGCGGCTGCATCATGCTCGCCACCGTCATGCTCGCCACCGTCGTCATACTCGTGTATCTGACCCTGGGTCAACACTCGGCAAGTCACTTTATGCTGCTGATCGTGGGGTTTCCGCAATGATCTTTCGCAGCTGTGGCAAATCTACGTAAGAGGAAACTGACGATGGTGTATATGCGAGCTGAAAGTACGGCGTCTGAAGATGCGAACGCTTGCGCAATATTAAATCTACGCAGCAACATGCCGGACCTGTGGCACTGTCACAGCGTGTTGCAGACCATCCGTATGCTCGAACATGTAAAAAAAAGCAAGAACAATATACTGTATGGCAGACCAATTCTGTGAACATTTGCATTGTGAAGGAGGGCTCCCTGAAAAGAAAAAAAAAAGTTTGTCATCTAGTCTATTGTAGGATGAAGCTGCTTTCAGTTTGTAAGCTTTCGCTTGACTTATTTTGCAAATTCAGGGTCCATGTGTAAACGACATTGGAACAACAGGACTTAATAAAATAAAAAGAGATATATCGCGAGGACAGTTGGAACGCACCCACAAGGACCCACACGCCGGCGTTTCATGCACTAACTGCTGATGATGATAGGTTGGGTGACGCCATCTATCGATGACACGTGTTTTTCGAACTGATGAACTTTGCATCGCACCGGGATGAGCCTCCCAGTCCGATGACGTAGTAGAGCGACCACCGCACAAGCGCGCTCTTGTGCTAGAATCTCCGGCGAAGAAAGATTTTACGTAAACTGTTCTTGTTCTTTCACGCATCAAATTCGATTGATGTGCGTTTTACGCCAACCTACTTGAAGATCAAAGCGCGATGAAAAATACTGCGAAGCGGGGACTCAAGATCAGAAAAATTTCGCTTGAAGCAAAAAATAAACTCGATCAAATTTAGCGTAGCGCAAGCCTTTAGGGTTCTAAATTATGTCCGCTTATCTCTGTTGCTTTTAGTGTGCGCGTATACTGCGTGAATTAGCCATAGAAGCTTTTCTTTGTTATGTATATAGACCAGGTGCATCTTGTTTTTTTTTTTTCTGTGAATGTGCTGCAGAAATGTCGTTCATACTTTTGACGCCTGTCCTTACACCTTTACTAGGCGATACTGAATCCCGGCACCGTTCAACTGGAACCGCTCACAGCGGTCGCGTCGGATCCTCGATCCCTGAGAACCACGGTACGTACAATGTGTTCTAGCCAATAGACAGCTCCGCAGCCTCCTCAAGCTGCAGTGTTATATGTGGGCGACTTAGCGCTTGCGATGTATAAGCCTCCTTTCACGTAGAACGACACGTACTAACCATAAGGCACTAGTGCAAACTGTGTTCTTCTTCTCTATTTTTTTTATATGGTGCTTTACGAGCCACAACTTCGTGCAAAAAGACATACGGTCATTTATTATTCCGCCTAACACGACTCAAAGGAGAAATCCATCTGCTTCTTTTTCTTGTCAGTCAATTTTATTATTTGCCCTGAAAGCCTTTTACACCTAACGTGGTTTTGCATGTGGCTTCCCAAGAGGTGGCTTCCCACCTGGCGTGGTTTCACAGTGCCTCCGGGATGGCCCACATTTGGCCAAGTGGTGATGTGATGGGATGACATTATCGTGTGACGTCATGTTACGTGACTTCACGATGACGTCTTAAGGACGCCAAACATTTTGTTAATTCGTGACGTCGCCTTATGATGACTTCATCACATGATGACGATTTTGTTTGCATCAGTTCGTGTTGACGGCGACGGTAACTTCTCGCGTTTGATGAGGCATCTAATTTCGCCTTTATACGATGAGGCACGTCACACCAGGGGGTCGTGTAAAAACTTTCGTCAGCTGTGGTTCTTAACCGGCACCTAATTGTAAGCACACGAGGGCTTTTGCCTTTTGAATCCACGGGCAGCGTCGAAGCCATGATTTCCACCTCGGCAACGGAGCACCAGAGCCACTGGTCTATCGCGGCGGCATTTACTTATGTAATCGTAATAAACTTAGTGCGCGAAAGTCTTTATCAGTAATATTGACATCATTTGCTAACTATTCATCAGCGCATCAATGAAAACCCCTCCACCCGCACTCACTCCATTTTAAGACCCATAATTCGACTGCACTCTTGCCTCTTAAAGGGACCCTCTAACACTTTTCCTGATTTCATTGTTTTACAGTTTTTACTTTCGGGTTGCGTAAACTGGAGGCTGAAGAGATTAGTGCAGCAAGAACGGCAGCGGTAGAGGCACGCGGTCCGAAGTTATTCAGCCTAGAACACTCAAAATACAATACAATGCAGGCCTACCCTCAACTCGATTTTCGCGGGGTCACCTGACCACGTTTCACTCGCCCTGTGACGTCTGATGGCGCCCCAATGAAATGAACTGAAAGATCCTACATACGGGAAGCTTGCATACAATGTTGGCCGTTCCTTCCAACGTATTGATGACGCCGTTGCGATAGTAACAAACAATGTGGTGCATTAAGAGTGAACTGCGCGTGCGAAACGAAGCAGATCGTGAACGCCTCTATTATGTTTTCTATACTCGCGGACAACTTTTCTTGGCATTGAAGCGAAGGCTACAGAGCCACAATGCACGCATCCTACCGCTAATGAATGTAGTCCCACAATCGCGTCCATATTTTCTGCGTGAGATATATAAAATGCTCCTTCATTTTCTACATGTAGCTTTTTGTGACGGAACGCAGCGCACACAAGCAATATATCTGCATTTCTTTTACTTTACACGTTGTCACTTTGCATTTTTGCGTGCGTGAAAAAGTCGCGCCTTTTACCCTACCTTAGGCGCTAAGCAGCGTTTGCGTCGAAGTGCAACGCTAGCCATCACACTCCACGACGTTACGAGACGCGCGCCAAACTGGACTACTTCGCGTAGCAGTAAATGTGCAGATGCTCCGCCCCCGTAGCTTTCCCTTCAGTGCCAAGAAAAGTTGTCGCAATATGGTTGTCAGCGAGTATAGTATTAGTCGTGTTTCTTGTTGCGACGGCGTCTATATCAACGCTCTTACATTTTTTTCCCTTCAGTTTCTAAAAACAACGGCGCCTGGAGCGTCCCAAGCGCGTTTCGCTCCAGCGCCGTGGCGTTCGGCGCATTCCTTGCCGGGCGCTGCAGTTTTAAAGCTGAAATGTCTAAGATCGTCTGTGTAGTTGGTGCTCAGTGAAAAAAGCATGCTCAAGAAAAACTAAACCCAATAGTAACCCCTTTTGTGATGCAACGCCCCTATTACTTCTAACGTTACATTTATCCAATCATAGGCCAGCGCTCATCTTCGTCATTTCCGCCCGCAATAGTTCTGGCGAGCGCCACTACGCGTTGATGCGGTCAGCAGCGATGTAGGCGCTTCAAAAAAAGTGTTGGAGGGCCCCTTTAAACTAACGCGAAATGAACCTTTTTTTTTAACACGAAAGTATTTTATGCCGGGGTCCACGAAGACTTTAGTGATGTCGAAACGAAGCCTTCAATGACGCCGAAAAAATATACACGATCAGGTGGCAAAGAAAAAAAAGCTCCGTCAACGGGCATCGAACCCACGATTGCGCGGTCCGCAACAACAGATGCCGGGCACGCTATGCACTTCGCCACGGTCACAGCCTCTAGAGGCTTTACAAACGCGCCTTTTATATCTACCATTCTCCCGGTCGGCGGGGTGGTGTTGCCCACTGGGAGCGGCAAAGTAAAGTAATTCGTAATTACTGTGGCCTCCGCGATTAGCACCTGCAACCCGTTACACGTCCGTCCCATTCGGTGCGTTTTCAACAGAACTTCAATTTCGTCAATGCCTTAACACACCTCGAGGTGGCGACCTTAGCGCAAGCGTCGTAAAAGCGTCGGCCTCCTTCGTAGCATCACGCTAATCCAAACCAAAAATTGGCCGCGTATCTGCATGCTTCGCTGCAAATGTCGCCTAAAGACGATAGAAGAGGCGCTGCGTGAGATATGAACGCCATCTGGCAATACGTCGGGAAACGTGAATGCTGTGTTGCGGGCTGGTAGTCCCGGCGCAGCAGCAGGCCAAGACCGGCGGTGACCAACGCGACCGGCGGGGACGCCAGCCAGCCCGAACACGCGGTTTGGCGCGAAGCGCCGAAGCAGAAGAAACGTCCGCACTCAACGAGTACTCTCCACACACTCTTTTATATTCACGTCGCCTGGGTAAAGCAGGGCTGCCAGAGCGGCGCCCCATGGCATTCGTACAGTGCAATACTGAACCGAAACCGAAACACCACAATGAGCTCGTCCAGACGGCACGGAGGAAGCCAAGTTTCGGCGCAGTCGCATTTTCAGCGCAGCTTAAGAAACTAGGGTCTCTAGGATTATGTATCTTTGTATTTTCTATTAAAGGAACACACCACCTAATACTTACCTAGTGATGTTGCGCCTCAGATATGCGTAATGTTTGTTTTTTGATCAACAATGTACACAAGTATGAACCTAGTCAGCCGTTAACGATGGCTGGCCCTTGGGCAAGTGGTTCAACTTTAGCCGAGTGGCTGAATCGAGGGACGTGCCGACAAACAGAAAGACAGAAAGACAGACCAAAATTTCTGCGTTTAGGTTCCCCAAGAAAGACTATCGTCCTTAAAAATAGATCTGCGACGCGTGCCTGCCTCACCTGGCTGTAACACCGCGTTCCTCGCTCACGCGCTCGCCCCGAGAAAAATCGCGGCCGGGCTACCGGGGCGGCACGACGCGTTTTGCGCTTCCCTCTAGTCTGACCGTGGTGTTCAATCACATTTTAGCATGCCGCGGGATGGCGACCAAGTTCTGCGTCCAATATGCGACGCTCTTTTGGCTATCACACCTCGTGCTCTGATTATGCTTTCACCGTTAACTGCTACAGCTACCGCAAGGGTTTGTTTAATCATTTAACATGGAAGTTAGTCCTCGGGATGAAGAGGTACCACCAATCATCAAAGTGCGTACATCAACGTTAAACGGTGCTATAGCTGCCAGACATCAAATACATTGTGCAAACGCTCTTATATCAATGTACAGTAAAAATTCAGTTACTTCTGCAAGGGCACGCTTTACTTTCGTGTTATTCCGATTCTTATGACGGAGGGATCAACCATGTTTTAGATGTGAAGCATCTTATAGCGGAGTTCAATCCGGTGGTGGTGGTTGTGTGCGGCGTGACCATCCTTACTGCGCATGCGCAAACCCTCTCCACTTCCCCTCTCCCCTCCCCCCAATTCCCCCTTCTCCCTCCCTTTTCCTCCTCCCTCGCCCCTCTCCTCTCCCCCTCACCACTCCCCCTCTGAAACGTGGGCTCTATGTATACATGCCGAAACACTGCTTCGCATCGCCTCATGGTCTCCTTTAGCGGTAGATGGTGTGATTTTTTTTTAATTGTTTCGCTCAAGATCTATGCAGCTACTATAGCCCGCGTAATACTCAAGAACTTTTCCAAGTTGTACTTGTTTTCGTAAAGAATTTATCAGAATGCCGTGAAAAAAAAAAACGAAGATCAACAAAACAGGTTTGCGTAACCTTCAACGGATGCCCAGCATGTTTGTTCACTGTAAACCCTCATGCGACTGTGACCACGTGTGGGACGTGCCTCAAGCAGGTTTTTTGTTAACGAAATTTACATACTCTCCGCGTCAATAAAGAGAGCCGTCTATTCGCCGCGAGATCGGGCTACAGGTGGCAGCACCGTCGCGGCGCAAGTGTGGATAGGCGGCTGTCGGCGCGTATACAAACGCACACAACAGCTCTTCGTTGTGAGCGATCTGACCCGATTTCCGGCAAACAAAATGCGCTGACTGCAGCTTTGTGGTAATATGTGCGCTCTTTATTCCCGTATTATAGCACGAAGCGCGCCGAACGTTACTCTCACTTGTGAGAGAAGCCCATTCTGCCGACGAACGGGTTGCTCGCCTTAGGCGACAGTCGGCGTTTTCGCAATGGATGACGTTTTCTTGTTGTTTTATTTGTACATGTTTACCTTGTGTTCCGCCTACTACGCACCGCTGTAGCGTGACTGAATTAAGTATTTACTTCTTGTTCATCTGGATACCCCCAACCAAAAGAAAGCCCGTATTCCTGCACGATGAGTTCAAATAGCACTTTGTGCACTGCGTGCTGAAATATTCATCCGCATATGTTATTCAGTTCTCCATAAAATGTAGGACAGTTGATAGGTTTACTGAGGACAGCTACGTGGCTGAGAGCGCTTTAGCGCCATGGAGACGTTTAACACGCACACGCTTGTTTTTATTCCAGTAACAGTACACAAAGGTAACTGTACAGCACGGAACTTTCTTCGATTGATTACTTGCACGACAGTAATGGGACAAAGGCGCGGTTATTTCACGGGACCAAAGTGCGTTTTTTCACGTGAATAATGTCCGCTGCCTTCCGTCAGTCTATAACAACGCGACACAAACGCTCAAGTTAATGTAAAAAAAAATGTGACTTTACGTGAAATTACTACGACATAAATATAAAGTTCGCCGCTTGGATTAATTTTGACCATTAAGGCTTTTTAACGCGTACCTTAATCTAAGTACACGGGTGTTTTGGATAAATTTCGCCACAAGTTAAAATTGCGCAGGGCAACTCAGTTTTGCGATTTTCGTGTCATTGCATTTTCTGTTCTTTTTAAGGGACAATTTAAGTACCGAAGTGTCAAACGTGACTTGACAGAAATATTTCTCTGTAGTGGGACCAGAACCGTACACAACTAAAGCTCGTCGCTTAACCTATAAACGAAAGTCCCGAAGTTATACACCTAACCACGACGCTCACGTGCATGAGAGCCCCCTTTTTTTTGCCGCCGAGCCGCTAAAAGGCTATATTCACATGAGGTTTAATACTTTTCATATTTAGGACAACGCCAAGTGCATTTTGCAACGCGCTTGAACCACAGAGCGGCCCCTACACTGATATATATATATGACTATCGTGAACGGAGGGTACGACGACCACACACAGCACTCTCGACAAGTCCGCACGTTGATCTTATTACAGTACATATGCAACCGATCAAGGCCAAATGCTTCTTTACATCGTGTTAGGTATACGTACGAGTGGTTAATGTTGCACTAACGCAACGGAACAAGCCGACTTTTGAGGACCTGCATAACGTACGCGCACATGCAAACACAACGTGGCTAGCAGACGACGCATGGAGCAATCCACACTGGGCGCGGTTCAGCCAGAAGCCGCCAGGCGGCGACTCCGCTCGATCTCGCGGCCAATACCCCAGTAACTTTTGCGACGTTCTTTGCTGATGTTGTGACTTGGGTTGCGTGGCCCGTGTGAACACGAGAGCTAATGTTTCTTGCCTCCATTCCGCACTCCCGGATGTTCTCAGAGGCTTAGAAGCGTCGGAGAAGCCGGCGCCGGCAAGGCGATCACATAAAACTGATAAAGAAATTAACGCTGTGATGTGAATGCGATCCCAGCTAGTGTATATCCCGATTTACACTGGCAAGACGGGAGTTGCATGTAATTCTCCTTCCTAAGCACATTTGTGTTCTTTCCGTTTCTTATTCTATCTGTGCATATCCCTTCTTGCTTGCAGAACCAGACGGGCGCAGTGTCGCAGGAAGAATACGCGGCTGGCTCGGACATTTCAACGAGTACCGACGCCAGCACATACACCAGCAAAGCTCGCGCGGTCAGTTCTGCAGACTACACCCGAGCAAATTCCAGCGCGCCCAAAGAGGCGACGTCGGAACCATCGGCGCCGATATCGACGGAGCTGGCGGCGGAGACTGAAACTTTCGCGCCGGAGTCGCCGACCGTGGCGCCGACGGCGTTCACGGCGAAGACAGCGCAGACTACTACGACCACAGTCACAAAAGCGACGATCTCGCCTCTACAGACGACGACAATCGCGCCGAAAAACGTGACCATTACCAATGTGAGAGCCTCAGCGAAGCCGAACGAGTGCGCTACGCGGGACTGCAAAGCCATCACTACGCGACTGGCGCGAATGCTTCGGCGCGAGGCGGACCCTTGCAGTTTCTACAATACGTACGTCTGCGACGCGTCCGAGGTCGACTTCGCGCTGCCACAGCCGTCTGCGCAAGTGCGGCAGGTTAGTGCCCCTCCTTGGACACTCGCGAAAACCTGCTAAAGTACCCATCAGCCTTGTAGTGCACACATAAATACTTGTTTCATTCACTACAATACCAACGTACAATGAAACTTCATTTGTAAGTAGTTTATATAAGTGAAAACAATCTTGTCAGAGCCACAAGGTTCGCAATTCTATAGGGTTCTTGTTAGCAGCCGTCCTTCAGATCCTGATGGTTATTCCTATGACTTAAGCGCCAGCACGTCGCCTCCAAGAATAATTCAGTGCATAGCGCGTAGTTTTGGGCGCCTGCTTATCTCGTAAGGCACGCCTATCATGCACGAGCGCTGTTAGTCTTACGTCACTGCTTCTGAGTCTTAATGGCGGCGCTTCCACTTTTTTGTCAAACGTGAAATACAGCACAGAGGCTCATATATGTTTACACAACCTCATTGTCGATTTTCCTACGCCGTGCAAAGATATTTTTTTTCCTATTATACTATTGTACCAAACAGAAACCTGAAGCAGACCTTACTAGCTAGACCTAGGGGATTTTATATTAGGCTAGTCGGTGCCACTGTTACCCCTTATTTTCTATTTCGATGGGGTCAACAAGCGCATGACTTACTGCGAATCATATTTTACCGGCTATCATATTACTGCTTCACGCTGCGGGTGAACCGAAACGTTTCTCCGTGTCATTTCTTCAGATAGCAGTGCTCGTATTCCTTACCACCCCAGTACTCCAATAAAATAATTCAATGTTCCCGTGTTTGTGCGCGCTGTGTCCTTCACAATTAGATCGGAACAGCGATCACGTCTTCGGTGGGCGGCAGTTCGGACACGCCTGCCGGCACAGCTGGCGTAGGATCCAAGACGACGTACGCAGCCTTGAAAGACCTGTGCCTGGCATACGGTGACGACGACGACGCCGACGTAGGTAGCGTGCTGGCCTTCCTGTCGGTGCTCAAGCTGAACCTGACTGCCATGCGGGACGACGTCGATGAAGATCCCCTGCACCGAGCCATGCAGCTTTCGCTAGAATTCGGCGTCCGCTCGCTACTCACTTTTCAGAGGGTCTTCGAGTACGTCGTCGACGCATCGAAGCCATTCCGCCTGGAGGTAAACGGCGAGGGTTGCCTTCTCGTAGTAATGCACGTTCACAGATCACTGAAGAATTTGACAAGCTGGAGCGAAAATACGAGTGCTTGATGGACGAAAGTTATGTTCGATATAAGGGAAGGAATTCAAAAAAGGCTACGATTTGCAGCCACACTTTAGCGCTCAATGAAAGGGAAACTGAAAGATGAAGGGGAGAAGTAAGATGAAACAGTTGATGTTTCCCTTCGGCAGGAAGTGCAGTTTATGAAAAGACAGCTAATAACCTGCGAGCAACAATCTATGATCTCCTTTGCTCTGCTGTAAACTCTATTGCTCGCAGGCGGCGCGCGCAACCTCACCCGTATAATAAGAGTTCGCATTGTCCGCCAGAACGACGCAGCCTCCACCCCCTCCCCTTTCTTATCGGCACCCCTTGATATTTTCGCACAAAATGTCTGCTGATGTTGCTTTTGAAAGGCCACCTTTCCCGTATCTCACATACGGGACATTTCTGAAAATTTGGCGTCAGGATTCGAATAACATATCGATGCCGATCTAGAAAATGACTAAAATCTGGGATATAATAATATCTGGGGTTTTACGTTCCAAAACCACGATGTGATTATGAGAGACGCCGTAGTGGAGGGCTCCTGAAATTTCGACCGTCTGGTGTTCTTTAACGTGCACCTAAATGTAAGTACACGGGCCTCTACCATTTCGCCTCCATCGAAATGCGGCCGCCGCGGCCGGGATCGAAGCCGCGACCTTCGGGTCAGCAGCCGAGCACCGTAACCGCTACACCACCGCGCCGGACGAAATGTGGGATCTGGATTCTCAAATATAGCTTTTTTTCGTGATTATGTTTTGAGACACTGTGAACATGTGGGGCAATTCTCCAAAGAAATGCTTCAGATCGGT
Source organism: Rhipicephalus sanguineus (assembly GCF_013339695.2). Classification (NCBI taxonomy): domain Eukaryota; kingdom Metazoa; phylum Arthropoda; class Arachnida; order Ixodida; family Ixodidae; genus Rhipicephalus; species Rhipicephalus sanguineus. Next base: position 141,573,558 of record NC_051179.1, on the reverse strand, counting down.
CGTGTCCAGCTCATGAGCACATGTATTCAGAAAAGCTTACTGTCTTACTTATTAATATAAAATATCACAGGGTCCCTTGTGCATTCACCTAACACGTCGATGTATTAGTCGATGTACTAGGGAGCCTATATGATGTATTAGTCGATGTACAATCGATGTATTAGGGAGCCTATATGATGTATTAGTCTATGTACAATCGATGTATTAGGGAGCCTATATGATGTATTAGTCGATGTACAATCGATGTATTAGGGAGCCTATATGATGTATTAGCCTATGTACAATCGATGTATTAGGGAGCCTATATGATGTATTAGCCTATGTACAATCGATGTATTAGGGAGCCTATATGATGTGTTAGTCGATGTACAATCGATGTATTAGGGAGCCTTTATGAAAGGCCTGTCATGTAGGCTCCCAAGATATATTTATCCTGCCCCGCCACCCTCCGAAAGCTCTGTGAACTTAGCGTGGTTTCGCACTGCCCCCAGGATCGGAGGCCCCTTACCTGGTATTGCACTGCATCCGTGATTAGCCCACCATTGACCTGGCTACGATGTCATGTGATGACGGCGTGGGCTTATGCCACAGGGGCGAAGGAACGAGACGGCTGAACCAGAATCGACGCCAGCAGGGAACACGAGCTACGGCGTCACGTGCCTCTGCAAAGCGCCGTCTTTATTTCCTTCCCTTGAGGTGGCGCCCTCTCCGGTTTTGTGCGCCGCCCAAATGAGGACGCTACAACAGCATTACGTGGCGTTACGTGAAATGACGTCACGCCAGAATTTGTGACGTCATCATGACGTCGCACATTTTTGCGATATGTGACGTCATGCTGACGTCATCACGTGATGATTATTTTTTGCACCACTCGTCCTAGACGCCGCTGACGCCGACGGTCAACTTTCGTGTTTAGTGAGGCATACAAGTCATTTCCCCTTCATTAAAATATATACTCGTATATATGGGACGAAGACGTTCATATACGGGCCACGCCGCTAGCGAAAGATCCGCGGGCCGCCAATTTGAGACCCCTGCTTCAGTAAACATTGTAGGAAACTCCATGCTTAGCGTTAGCTAAAGTGACAGTCACATTTACAAAACATTGCTTGTCTCACTATTCAACTAAGACATTCCGTCTCTGAAAGTATCAATGCTTGTTGTTTTTCATCATTACCTTGCAGATAAGCGTGTCCGCAAATATACGGGATTTTGCAGCGGACTGGGTACAGGTAAACCGGGACGTGTGGCCAAAGTTCTTTGAGTATTGCCTCTCATTCTGCGGCCTGCACATCGGTTCCGCGCTTTCGAAAAGTCTGAGGGATGAGCTGATCTCTCTCGACGCTGAAGGTACGTGTAACTGCAGGCTTACATGGCGAGTGTTAAAATATTGCTTTGAAGTTATGTTATGTTATGAAGATGCAGTAGAATACCTATCTTGCCAGTGACCACAAATCGTATTTGCTCACGTACGGCCCGTACAAAGAAAGGAAATGCATCTTTGGTCTAAACAAAAATCTCGAATTCAGGTCTGCAGTGTTTACTTCACGGCAGTGCTTAAGAGCTACGGAAGGACACTAGTTTCGCGGAAATGCACGGCCCTCCCTGTGGTGCAATCAGCTTGGCGCTGACTGATAGCACAAAGAAACCAAAGGATGAAATTTATCCTTTGTACGGGCAGATTTGAGAGGCATAAATTTTGTATGAAAGTCTACATTCAAGTTGGCTGCAAACATTCAACAAGAGGCAGCAGTCTGAACGCTCACGGACAGTCGCGTTGACGGAATATATCACATCCCTTTGACACTACAGAAGACGGCGCCTTGTTTTCCAATTTCGTGCCTCGACGAACGCGTAAGATTAAGGCCCAACACAGAGCACATCCCAATAGCCCATAATCTTATGTTCGAGTTTCCGTACTCATCGACAAACGAAGAGTGCTGATGTTGGCGAGAACGAAGGCCACTCGCGAACTGTACACTTGTGACAAAGGACAGCACGAAAAGCACTGGCAGTGAAGCTGTCCTCCTGGCGTCTCGGTGTGCCTCCTGTTCCAGCGAAGCAATCTGAAAACTTTCTTTTCTGGCATTCTTTCGGTAGCATTATAAAACTTACGGTGAAAGTGTCTCTTGTGCTGCAGTTGTGTCCAATAATAAGTATATGCAGTTGCGGACGTCCTGTCGGCCCGCACGGATCCGGTCACCGAGAAAGCGTACCTGGAGTCCCCGTCGGTCGTTGCCATTGATGAAATGGCAGCGTACACTGAGAACACGGTCTCTACAGGTAAGCCTCTTATGTGTGTATGTGCAGTTGGTTTCACATATAACAATGTGAGCAGCAAAATATTGCTGCCTTCTCTGAAGACGTGAAGTAGCAAAACCGCAATGAACGCGTCTCTTAATTCGTCCCGATCCTCTGCTTAAATAGCGCTTGTTTGGTTTCCTCTCATGGCTAGCAACAAGACGCAATTTTCTAGCAATATATTACTCTAGGTTTGCAGGTCTCAGGCCATAGCAACAAGCGGCCGTAAGACTTATTTATCAAACAAACACGCGGTCATATGACGATGCCGTTGCTTCCTTCGTGTCAAGTGTTTCTCTTGCAGATGAATGACTAAAACCAGGTGTTTATGTGAACGCTTGCACAGTTTAAGCTGATGTATTGCCACGTCTAAAAACAGCTGTAGCTTGGCTTAGTGTACAGGTGGGCGCGAAGAGCACCCTACACTGCAGTATGCGAAGGCTCGCTACAGTATGCCAGAGAGCACGCCATCCAATTATTCACTTCCTGTGCAGGAGCGTTTGTCGGGGCGAGAAAGTGTGTATACGTATAGCCAGTTTAATGCCGTCGTTCACTTCGCCAACCATCCTGTTTTCAGCATCATGACACTGATACACTCTGACCATGTAACGAAAAACAGTTTCTTGTTTCATCCGCCAACTAGAGCCTGGATTTAAAGGCCGCCTTGCAGTTGTTTTACGAGGGTGCATTTCGTAAAAGCGCAATCTCCCTATGTCAACAGAAGTTCTTCGTGCACGGTTCTCTGCGGCAAGAAATTTAACACGGCGCATGGTGTCATTTGGAGCAGTGAGTGTGGTTGTGCGTACTCAACGCGTTTTATTAAACCTTGGCCTATATAGAGAGAAACATAAGAGAAACAACGGTGAATGATACAGTGAGAGAGAGCCGTATAACTAGAGGTGCAAAGGTATAGATAACATGCACTGCATGCAGAGCTGTTGCCACAGCGAATTAGGTTGCGTATGGTTTTAAGAACATCGACTAATTGAAATCCAGCATTATATATTGGGGTGGGGAAAAAAGAACTCGGCAACATGGGACGCCACCCTCCTCCAAAGGGGATGCTCGCACCATCACTGTCACTAAGCTCACAAACAGAATCGTCGATAACTAAATGCTGAGTCGGGGAGCGTGTCTGTACGTTGTGGGCTTTTCTTTTTGAAGGAGTACTGACACGATTTTGAGGCACCCCGAAAGGGGCACTTTTCGTTTCCATGGTTAAGCACTATAAACGCTCACCGTGCACCGGACCCAGACAACACGTACAAAATACTTCACTTTGATGTTAATGTTTTCGTCGCCCAACATCTGCAAGCGAGCCGCGACGCAATGGACATTATAAATACGAGTCGACACAGTTTGGTGGGATTGCGAACTCTTCGTCCCTGCATGCAGCCTAAATCGCAGAAACCACTGTTGGAGTCGCTGGACGACAACGCACCCATCATTGTTCACGTGAACCACGTGCGGTTGACAATTAGCGACAGAGCTGCTGCTGGTATGTCCTGAACTGCCGTCTTCCCGTGACGTCATACGCGTGTTTACACGTTACTGCGAAACCGCCCTCTCGTAACCGAAACCAAAATCGCTTTTTAACACGAAAGTGTTTTACTCCGGGGTCCATCAAGACTTCAGTGACGTATTCCCGTCATTGAAATGACGTCGAAAAAATTTACGCGATCAGATGGCAAAGAAAAAAGTTCTTTCAACGGGCACCGAACCAACGACCGCTCGGTCCGCAACAACAGATGTCGGGCACGCTATCCACTGCGCCACGGTCACAGACACTAGAGGCTTTAAAAACGCGCCTTTTATATCTACCACTCTCCCGGTCGGCTGGGTGATGTTGCCCTCTGGGAGCGGTAAAGTAACGGAATTCGTCATTACTGTGGCCTCCGCGATTAGCACCTGCAACGCGTTACACATCCGTCCCACTCGGCGGTTTTCAATAGAGGTTCAATTTTGTCAATGCATTAACACACCGCGAGGTGGCGATCTTAGCCCAAGCGTCTGAAAGTCCTTGAAAGCGTCGTAAAAGCGTCGGCCACGCTCATAGCATCACGCAAATCCAAACCAAAAATAGCTCTACGACGCGCGCCTGCCTCACCTGGCTATAACACCACGTTCCCCGCTCACGCGCTCGCCCCGATAAAAATCGCGGCCGGGCTACCGGGGTGGCACGACGCGCTTTGCGTTTCCGTCTAGTCCGGCCGTGGTGTTCAATCACATTTTAACATGCCGCGGGATGGCGACCAAGTTCTGCATCCAATATGCAACGCTCTTCTGGCTATCACACCTCGTTCTCTGATTACGTCTTCACCGTTAACTACTACAGCTACCACAAGGGTTTTTTTAATAATTTAACATGGACGTCAGTCGTCGGGATGGAGATGTACCACCAGTCATCAAAGTGGGTGCATCCACGTTAAACGGTGCTATAGCTACTAGACATCAATATACATTGTGCAGACTCTTATATAAATGTACAGTGGACATTCAGTTACTTCTGTAACAGCACGCTTTACTTTCGTGTTATTCCGATTCCTACGACGGAGGGATCAACCATCTTTTCTTAATAACGGTATTAAAAATATATTCAATGCATTCCAAAGCACTACGACATTTTTATAGGATTCTCCACACCCGTGTTTTTATTTAGAGCAACAAACCGAACATATTTCAAAGTCGTCTGAGTACTCCTTTAACCATTTGTAGGTTCGCCTATATTTTTGACATGGCTTTATAAAAACGGGCTGTGGTATATGCATACAAACTACAAAGAAACAGTATAAAACGAATTTCATCAAAAGTAAGCCATTATTTTGCTGGAGAAAAGTCGGACACATATGTCCCGCTGACTCATGACGGTTCCATCAGGCGATCACATCACGGGCTATTTGTGATGAAACGGCCGAAACAAGCGACGCAAAGGAGCACTTCTCAAGTTGTGCAGAGGAACCTTGTGCGCACCTCGCTTCCAGCAGCGGAAGAGCGCCTGCACAATCTCCATACAAACCATCATAGGGCTGTGTTCTGATCCTGTAAAGCTTGCTTTACCGCACGCAGCAACATTTCTTGTCAGTTTTGTTGTTCCTTCTTCCGCTGTCAAAATGGTCGAGTAGTGATGTTGTCGCGGAATATCTGCCCACTTTTCAAGAGGTATATGTTATCAAGACAGGGGCGTAGGTGGTAGTGGTAGCAACTTTATTAAGAACTCCGGTAAATTCGTGGCCTTATCTCCTCGCCGCCTCACGGGCTTGCTGGATGGCCCACAATTGATCTTGCAGGTTTGAGCTGTGCAGCGCGGCCGTCCACCGCGCTGCAAGGGGCGTAGGCAGAAATTTTTTTCGGGGAGGCAGCTCCTTGATCTGTAGTTGGGGCCGGGCCGGCAGATGTGGTCGAGTGTCATTTTCTGCTTTGTATGCTATGGCAAAAAAAAAAACTGGGGGGAGGGGGGAGATATGTATCAAGAACCGTTTCACATGAACGGTTATGGCCAATTAGGCTTAGCGAAGAGCGTGGCATTTGCGCAGAGGACCTTGTTTCGATGCATTTGTCAGTCAAGTTACTGCACAGCTCTACATAAACACATGATGACTGCGAGCTGCAATCGCCTTTCTAGAAAACCAGACAAGGAGAAGACTATCTGGCATCGAATAGGAGAAGACTATCGAATAAGAGGCTATTTTTTATCTGAACGGGACGAAAATTCAGAAGCTTCCGAAAAAAAATTGAACAATTCTCACAGACATTGTGGCACTACTGCCACCTTCCGAAACCACGGTAAAACAATTTTTCTCACGTTTACATAGACTTAGGCGAGATAGCAGCCACTTAGCGTTGCGCTAATTGTGACAGCTCATGCGGGAGAAAAGTTTTTCTGCGGAAGAAAAAAGTAGGAACGTATGTCCCGCTGTCGCACAAAGGGTTAAGGCGAAACCCTTAAATGCATCATAAAACACGAAAGGTCACCGTCGGCGTTAGCACGAGTGGTGCAGAATATCTTGGCGTGATATTGTCAGCCTCCGACGTCATCACGACGCCGCATGGCTCCACAAATATTGACGTCATTGTGACGTCATAGTGACGTCACTTTGGATTGAGTGTGGCCCGGTCATTTCCACGTACAGACATTTAAGAGCTAGTCCTCCCGAATCTGTATACAGCGAAAGGCCGGACACTTTACTCTATTGAGCCTTGAACCTATGTTGAACATGCGAACGTGAGTTCTAAGCCGCGTTACCCGAGTTCAAGAGAGCACGTGTGGATGAAACTCGAGAAAGTTTGCAAACATTTTCAGCCACGATATGAAACATTCTCTCGGCGAACTCAGGAGTCGTCTGCCGAACCCCTCGTTTTTGAATTATTGTTCGACCATTTCTATCAGATAGAACCTCTGGTGTCTGAGAGCCGCAGCTCTAAGTTTTGTGCTTAAGGGAACACGTGTATAGACTCTTGACAATCCAGGCAGGGCACTGCCTGCTGTCTTCGTGTGGGAGAACTCTCCCTGCAACTGTTTCAGGCAAAGGTTTGAGCGTAAAGCGACAGCTGCCTGCGAGAGGAACCAGTTCCTGGCTGTCTTTTAGATGCGAAGTATCTTAAGGTCTAGCTCAATCCGGCGGTGGTGGTGGTGGTGTGCGGCGTGACCACCCTCACTGCGCATGCGCATACCCTCTCCACATACCTCCTCTCCACTTCCCCTCACCATTCCCCTTCCCCTCTACCCCTCTCCCCCTCCCCTCTCCACTCACCCTCTCCCTTTCCCCTCTCCACATTCTCTCTCCACTTTCCCTCTCCACCTTCCCTTTCCACTTTCCCTCTCCCATCCCCCTTTCCACTCTTCCTCTGAAACGCGGGCTAGACATGCCGAAATTCTCTCCTGCACAACGCCGCGATGAGCTCGAGCGCATGCGCGTCCCCTCCCCTTCTCTCTCCTCTCCTACGCTGCCACCCCCCCCTCTCGCCCGCCTGTCAACCGCGTTCCCCCGCTCGCCCTGTGAGAATTAACGGCCAGGCCTAGATGGAAGACACGACGTGCGTAGCGTCCCTCTTCGCGTTCCACGACACGAGGGTCGGTAGCATGCCCAACGAACGCCAACGGAACGCGATCGTGCAAGTGCTCCGGTCTTCACATCGCCTCATGGTCCCCTTTAGCGGGAGATGGCGTAATTTTTTTTTGATGGATATATCATTCCGCTGCACGAATTATTTTTACTGCGCTTTGTAAGATGCAATACAGAGCAATTATTATTACTTCGTGTCTGGAACTACAGGATGTACCAGTAAATCCACACACTCACAAGAAAGGGTAGGTGAGAGAGCTCAATGAGAATCTGCGCAGCTCTTATGAAAGACCTCAGTGGACCAATGAAAACAGAGAAGACAACTTTTGTATGCGTTGATGCATATATACTGCAAGGAAAGGGCCAATTATAGTATAGCAACCCGACGATTCTCGCTTATGACTTTGTACGTGCTCGCCCTGTGTGACGTCCCAGTTACCTTTAACCGCATCATGCATTGAGCGGGTTTAATTTGCCATAGCTACGCTGACCCTTTTGACAGGAAGACGTAGGGAAGGGGACTCTATAATTTTGCGCCGCGTCACATTCATCGGCTTTCATGTAAATCTAAGTACACAACTTTCTTGCAGTCTGCCCCTGGAGATATGAGCTCCGCGGCAACGGTAGTTCAACCCTCGACCCCGTGAGCAGATTAGAGCACCATCTCTATTAATTAAGCCCCTATAGTGTCATCGCGGTATTTCCTGTACACTCCTTAACGTGACAGAACGGCGGTCAACTCACGACAAAAAAAAGGGTATTTACCGCTGATAATGCGGCAGCGCACGTCCTATTCTTTGTCGCGAGCCGTGCGGCTATATGAATGCAGACCGCTGGCTCCAGCTGCTGACAGAGCACGCCCGAGCCGAGTTCGTGGTACACGACACTGTGCTTGCCTATCCTCGTGCTCTAAAGTTGGCTGACCTGCTGTCACATCCTCACCGGCGGCTCGCCATGCGTCGTCTTGTGGCCTGGCACCTTCTACTGTTCTTGCTCGGGCCAAAGAGATCGGTGCTTCAGGCCTACCAGGACGCCACCTACGACGCCATAAAGATGCCCGGACGCGTTCCGGTCAGTGACCACGCGCTAGAAACATGCACGAGTATATGAAATGAAACCGCTACAAGCATGCAACGTTACAATCTTCAAAGCATCACATTGGCGTGCTTCCGTCAGGTCCTCTCGTCGGACAGTGAGTAATTGAGTGAGTGAGTGAGTGAGTGAGTGAGTGAGTGAGTGAGTGAGTGAGTGAGTGAGTGAGTGAGTGAGTGAGTGAGTGAGTGAGGAGTGAGTGAGTGAGTGAGTGAGTGAGTGAGTGAGTGAGTGAGTGAGTGAGCGAGCGAGCGAGCGAGCGAACGAGCCAGCCAGCCAGCCAGCCTGCCAGCGAGTAAATGAGTGACATAGCTCACAGCTGAAACGATTTTTTTTTCTTCTGTCTTTTTAAGCAAAGATGTTATAACTCACAGAGAATGCCGTCAGCGCATTTAATTGGGCTAGTTGGTTCTGCATGTCTACGATGTGGGTGCGCTTTGAAGACGCGGACAGGGAAGAGACAGGAAGATGCGCAGTGTGTGTCCTGTCTCTTCCCTGTCCGCGTCTTCAAAGCGCACCCACATCGTAGACATGCAGAGAATGCGGCCTCGCAGGTACCTCGGTCGCATGCGTTGTATGCGCCTTTTTCCAATAATTTATGGTCTCTCGATCGCGGGCTTGTCGGCCATCAGTCGTTTCTGACATGGCAGTTTGCTTTCTGTCAATGTGACTTGTCATTTCAGGTTGACACATTTCATAATTGCCAAGATATCAATGCGCTACCTCGTCGCCTGTAGCGACTAAAGTCTAGGGCTATAAGCACGTGGATACGGTCCAATTCATGGCATGGAGGAAGGAAACAAGTACGATGGAGCGTTACACAATGCGACAGAAAGAAAGGAAGGAAGAAGGAAAGAAAGAGAGAGAGAGAAAGTATGTCACGCACGCACACGCAAAGCTTCGCTCGCCCCCATTTTCCTGATAGGGCAAGGGCTCCTGAACGTAATACTTTTTTTTTGGTAGGCCGTAAATCTCATTTTGCTTTCTGCGTTTCCTCCTTCGCTGAAATGAAGTCTAACCATGTTTATCGGTCTGATTAGCCCCTTATAACGAAAGAATAGAAAGCGAAGTGAATCCTTCAAAAATACGCACATTATTATCTCTGAATACGCAAGCCCAGATGACAAATGTATCTGTTGATGTTCTCTGTAATTGTATTAATTATTTATAGCGTTGAATTACTCATTTTCTATTTTCGCTTCTACAAGCTCGTTAGTCAATATTTTAATGTGTTTAAAAAGGGACATGTGTGCTTTGAACCATCTCATCCTGTATGATATGTATTCATTATATGTGATCATTTATTTTTTGTGATGCCCCCCTTACCCAATGCCTCTAACGAGGCCTGTAAGGACTCTTTAAATAAGTTATAAAAAAATAAAATAAGATTAGATAATGTACACGGGATTTCTCCAGTTAGATGCCTAATTGCAGGACCTCCACGAGCGTGGAGAAAGGAGTCGTCTCCTCAGATTTCTTGTGAAAACCCTTTTTATTGCCTTAAATACACAGGCACTCTTGCAAAATATTCTCACGCGATTGCGCGTTAAAGCTGCACCCTAAATTCCTTGACAACTGGTGCTGTTCCATCGACACTTCACGGGCGTTTTCGTCCACGGCGGTACAATGGTGTAAACCAGTGGTCGGCAACCTGAGGCCCCCGGCATGACGTCCCCTTCCCCCGCCTCCCCTTGTCACTTTCTATCTGAAGGAACTGACAGGAAACGAACAAAGAAAGAAGGGCAAGTGAAGCAACAAAGAAAGATCACTTCCAGTTGCATTGTTCGCCACCCTCACACTTAACCAGATAACGCCTTCACTTCCTCTCCCTGCGCCGGGCGAAAAAATACAGCATATCCACGGGTGAATGACGAAGAGCTTGGGCGAAGCTCCTGAAGCAATCATGGTTACACCGTGAAATGTTCAGTGGTTCCGCCCAGCAGTAATCAGAGCGATACTCCGCTTTGATTACTGCACGCCATCTAGCGTGCAGGGTGCGGCTGCTTTTTTCCCCTGTTTTTCTTTCTTTCTTTCTCTTTTATTTCTTTTTCTTTTTTTGCACACATATTGCACAAATATCTATGGGACAGCGCCATCTAGTATATCGTCACCCAACGCAGTTTGCATGCATCTCTATGGGACAGTGCCATCTATTGAATGATACGGGAGACGCGACGGCGAGGGAACGCTGGATGGAGCGACGACCGACCAGGTGATGCTATAAGGAGCTTCGCCCCTAAAAGGGGGAAAACTTCTTGGGAAATACTAAGTCAGGGAAGGACGTTCATCCAAGTATCTCCATGTTTGTCAAAGGTCACTCCTCTTACTCCCCCCCCCAACAGAATAGGCGACTCTCCTCATCGTATGCGAGCGAAATGACGATGAACTGCCTCGAGTTTTTGTGTCGGCACGCCGCTCGTCCGCGGACACGAAAGGGGGGGGGGGGGGGAATGGTGGCGAAATGCTTGAGGCCGTGTACTTAATTTAGGTGCACGTTAAAGAACACCACATGGTCAAATTTCCGGAGCCCTCTACTACGGTGTCCCTCATAATGGTATCGTGGTTTTCAGGCGTGAAACCCCATAATTAATATTCTTAGTTCTGTAGTGTCCCTCTGAAAGCTTTCTGGAATGTGCCTCCTCGCTTAGCGTTTTGTCACCGCTTGATTAGAATACTTGTACAATTCTCAAACAAGAAGGCAGCATGAAGGAAGGCCCGTTGAGTGTGTCAACCAGGCTGCCAAAAGCACTACTCGAGGGTAGCAATGTCACTGAGTGAATCATCGTCTTGCAGGAGACCACACTGCGGAGGTGCGAAACGATGCTCGTTCACACCGCAGGAGTTCGAGGATTCGTGCTATCATTTTTGACGGTGAGTACTGAATGTGTGACCACCTACTTCTTTTACGTTTGCGCGTTTGAATGCAACCATAAAATGATGAACTGCCTCGTCCGGTGTCCTTTCTAAGTCTTCGAACATATTGTGCTTGTTTCATCATGAACCTTTACCAACATGCCCAACTGGCAGTCATCCTAAACATAAGATAACTTGGGGTAGAATTTTGCATAAGCACAGCGATTCTGACATATATAGGCTCCTGAAAAACGAACGCGAAACTTCAGTATTTTAAAGCAGAACAGCGGAAAAGAGATAGGAGCAGTAAAATATGGACATGGTACATAGGGCTTACTGCTCCTCTGTCTTTTACGCTGCTTTTATTTTTAAGCCCACCAACTCGCCCAAGCATCCACTTTCAACTTCAGTAAAAAGTGATGATAAGGAATAAATAGACATGTGAACACAATAAAACTTCTGTTGGGCCTAGTTGGTACATAGCATTTAAGAAGAGAACTTCACGCAAATCAAGACGGACCACGATAAATGGAAGAGACAAGCACTGCCGCTTGTCTCTTCTATTCTTTATGGTCCGTCTTGATTTGCGCTGAAGTTCTCTTCTTAAATGTGAACACAACTTTCCTGCGTAACGCACTGTAATATTCCACTTTTCATCCTAACATTTTGCTGATTTCAAAAGTTGAGTCGGCAGACAATAACGAAATTACCCAGCAAAAAAAACAGACGAAAATATGTGTGAATTGTTATCACCTCTATTACAATGAGAGAGAGAGAACAACTTTATTAAATGCGTGCAGAGATGGTGAGGCTCCCTCCATAATGGCCGTGTCGCGATAAAAGCTTGTCCTCTATCACATAAAAAAAAAATCGTGCATCAAGATGAAGACGTAATGACTGTAAAAGCTATACTTTGAACCAAACAAGTCTTACACTAAAAGCCTATTGTGGCGCGTGTCTGTGTGTCCTCAAATTTATGAATCTCTAATGCGGCATATTCTAATGAGTTACTGCCCGTTACTGTCTAATTCTTCCTAAGGAATATACAACACCAACGTATAAGTGTTATGTGGCACTGTCACACAAGTGGTACACAAGGCTGTCATACGTTAGTTATTTGGGCGTTTGTTATACACATCTTCATCTTTATATCATCATCATCATCATCACCATCATCATGAGACATTTGGGTGTGTATCCTTACCTTCGCAGTGCCTCATCATCATCATCGTGTTTGCGGGCATTGTTCCTGTTCGCTGCCGGGTTCTCGGGCAAATAAACGTCTGCCCCACTAAGACGCCATAGGTGATGGTAGTCCTGGGTAAAACAAAAATAATATTATGAAGCCACTATTCTCCAAGCCATTATACTGCGCCTTTTGTCTCACAAACAGTGAACAAACTTCTTCTCGCTTCCGCCGCTACCCACAAACGCTCCTAGTTAGCATCCCCAGACTAACGGCCTCACCGAGCGATTTCATCGCACACTTCCGACATTATCGCCGCCTATATTCAACCAGACCACAAAAAGTGGGACGCGCTTTTGCGATTCGTCACTTTAGCCTATAACACAGCTGTTCAGTGGACAACCGGCTACTCACCGTTTCAGCTTGTTACATCCGTTCCCCTCCTTCTTTTCTGCGTTTTTCTCTCTTTACTGTCACTTAAATCCATCTCCATCCTCTTCCGAGGAATACGTTTCACGACTCGCCCAAGTCGCCAGCGTGCTGGCATGAATACAGAAGCCAGACAGCAAGACAGGAAAATTGTTTACGATTGATCACCTCGTTCTGTATACTTCCGACCATGTGACGAGGTGCTGTGTCTTGACGCCTGCTTACACACCTGGTTTGTGTGACGAGTTTCAGCCAGGTTTATCGGGCCATACACAGTTACCAGTTTTGGAGCAGACTTCACCCGTGAATTATCGCGTGACACCGCCTGTAGCCCCAGCAGACCGCCGTTACTGTATTGCCGCGGCAGCCGTATCATGCCCATCACGCGCGTTCCTCGTCCTCTTGACCTGCATCGACCAGCCGGCCGTTTCAATATGTACACATATACGCGACGAGAAACAAGGGCATAGCAGTCACGACTGTGAATATGCATAAACGTCAGATTGAACGATGTTACACGTATGTTTAAAATGAAGAAGCAGAGCTAGGCATCATCGTTAGTTATGCGTCATTCGTTCGCTTCACTAAAGCATCGCTTCGCATATACTTCACTATTTGAACCTTCAAGCTGCAGGGGGCATAGTAGTCACGACTCTGGATATGCCATCATTACTCGATGTTACATCTACGTTTAATAAGAAAGCAAAATGTAAGTATTGTTAAGGCGTTTATTGACGCGGGATTGACGGCGACGATGCACAACGACGGAGCGCAGACTCGCAGACTCCCACGAGCACGAGAACGAGGGGCGTGCTCTCCGAGAAGAGCGAAAAGGGCAACCAACTAGAAGGTGCTCGAGAGGACGACCCATTACAGCGTTCCAGTGTTCTCAACAATTACCCCAGGTACGAAAAGGGAGCCGTCTGGCGACCTAACAGCTGGTCACTATGAGCGGGTCATGGTGGGGGCTTGAGGCGCTCCACGTTGACAATGTCGCCCCCTCGACGGCGATGTCGAAGATGGTTCAATGGGTTCAATCAGGTAATTACCAGAGATGTGCGTTCGACGACACGGTAGGGGCCTTCGTATTTGGGCAGTAGTTTGCAAGAGAGGCCAGTTGCAGTGGTAGGGACCGAGAGCCAAACGAGCGCCCCAGGGAGAAACGTGGGTGCAGAAGTGTTGGTGTGACGCGAATACTCTTCTGCCGCTCTTGGTCCTGTGTGGTAAAGGTCCTGGCAAGCTCGCGACACTCCTCAGCAAGTCGGCTGTGGCAGAAATAGGCGCACTCAGATCGGTCCGGCGTGTATGGAAGGATTGTGTCGATTGTGTGCGACGGTTGCCTGACGTACAATAAGAAAAAGGGTGAGAAACCAATGGTGCTTGAGGGGTGGTATTGTAGGCGTAGGTGACGAAAGGCAGAATCGAATCCCAGTTTGTGTGATCGGCGGCGACGTACATCGAGAGCATGTCGCCGAGCGTGCGGTTAAAGCGTTCGGTAAGCCCATTCGTCTGCGGGGTAAGCAGTAGTTTTGCGGTGACCAACGTTGCATTCTTTCAAGATGGCTTCGACGACTTCCGACAGGAAGACACGGCCTCGATCGCTGAGCAGCTCCTGGGGTGGACCGTGGCGCAGCATGAACGGTGGAGCAGGAAGGAGGATACATCGCGCGCTGTAGCCGCTGGGAGAACGGCAGTGTCGGCGTATCGCGTAAGGTGGTCTACAGCGATGATGGCCCAGCGGTTACCAGCCGACGTCAGCGGAAGTGTCCCATACAAATCGATGCCAACACGCCCAAACAGCCGGTCAGGGCAAGGTAAGGTTGTAGACCTGCTGGTGACTGGTGCGTTGAAGTTTTGCGGCGCTGACAATCGATGCAGGAGCGAACGAACTTCTGCCGTAGCGGTACATCCCTCGCCAAAAGTACCGTTGGCGAATGCGGTGGTATGTTTTCGATACCCCAGAGTGCCACACTGCGGATCAGCGCGGAACGATTCGCATATGTCAGAACGAGACTGCGGGGTGTTACTAGTAGCCACTGGGGCCGTCGGCGTTGTAATTGCGTCGGTGAAGGAGGTCGTCGCGAATGGCGAAATGGTGGGCTTGACGACGCAACGCGCGAGTGGGTGGTGTTGCCGATGGATCAGTGAGCAAGTCTATCTGAAGCGATCCATTGATCCTTGCGCTGTTCGGTAGCGATGGTGTGAATGTTGATGGAAAAAACGGCATTGTGAGACATTGAGCTGTGGGTATTGTCCTCAGGCAAGGGGAGCGGGGGCCAGAGTGCGGTCGGCGTCAGCATGCTAGCGTCCCGTTGCGGTACAGCACGCGGAAGTGTAGTCGTGTAGGCGAAGTGCCCAGCGGGCGAGGCGGCCTGATGGATCCTTCAATGACGACAACCAGCATAGCGCATGGTGGTCGGTGATGACATCAAATGGGCGACCATACAAATAAGGTCGGAACTTCGTAAGGGCTCAGATGATGGCCAGGCATTCCTTTTCGGTGACGGTGTAATTGGTCTCGGCTTTGGTAAGTGTACGACTTGCGTATGCCACGACATATTCAGGGAACACTGGTTTGCGCTGCGCAAGGACAGCGCCAAGGCAAACACCGCTGGCCTCTGTGTGTACCTCTGTAGGGGCCGTAGGGTCGTAGTGGCGTAGTATAGGAGGCGACGTCAACAAACGACGGAGCTTCGCGAAAGCTTCGTCGCACTCTGACGACCACGAATTGAGGGGCCCATTACTTCCGAGGAGCTTCGTCAGCGGCGATATGATAGTCGCGAAGTTTCGAATGAATCGCCGAAAGTAGGAACACAGTCCTACGAAACTGCGCAGTTCTTTGACGGACGTAGGTTTGGGGAAATCGGTCACGGCCCGAAGCTTGGCTGGATCGGGGAGGATACCGTCCTTGGACACGACATAACCGAGTATTGTCAGCTGCCGTGCTGCAAATCGGCACTTCTTTAGATTCAGTTGCAGACCGGCATCGCTCAAACGCGTCAAAACATGCCGCAGACATTGAAGATGCGTAGAGAAGTCCGGAGCGAAAACAACGACGTCGTCGAGGTAGCATAAGCATGTCTGCCATTTCAGGTTGCGCAGAACGGTATCCATCATGCGCTCAAAGGTGGCGGGCGCATTACACAGCCCAAACGGCATGACGTTGAATTCATACAAGCCGTCGGGCGTGACAAAGGCGGTCTTCAGTCGAGCGTCATCAGCCATAGGTACTTGCCAGGTACCCTGAGCGCAAATCGAGAGATGAAAAGAATTCTGCACCTTGTAGGCTGTCAATCGCGTAGTCTGTTCGCGGTAGTGGATACACGTCCTTGCGAGTGATCTTGTTAAGTCGTCGGTAGTCTGCACAGGACCGCACAGAACCGTCCTTCTTCGCAAAAAGAACGACGGGAGACGCCCAGGGGCTGTTAGAATGTCGAATAACGTGGCGGCGAAGCATCTCGTCGACTTGCCCGTTGATTACACGGCGTTCTGTGGGAGATACGCGATATGGACGTTGCCGCAGTGGCGGCTGGACGCCACTGTCGATGCGATGCGTAACGGCGGACGTGCGGCCGAGAGAACTTTGAGCGACATCGAGAGAAGAGCGAAATTTTTCCAACAGGCTCAGAAGCTGGGAACGCTGGACCGGCGTAAGGTTGTCAGCAATGGAGGAACCAAATACATCAGCTGGTGATGAACCAGACGTGGAAACAGCACCTAGTGTACTGGAACTGTGGCAGTGCATTTCATCTGGTTCGTCCATACCTTGTGCGTCTTCGAGGGGTTCCACGCTACCGAGACATTCCCCTTGCACCAACGTGACACTTACGGGTGGATTGATAACAAAATATAGGTGCTGCCCTGAGTGACTTGCACGGTCGCGAAAGGCACCAGCAAGCCTTTCCTCGTGCAAACACGGTCAGATGGCGAGAGGAGTGCAACGGAGTCGGAGAGATTTGCGCAGTAGACTGACACCGCCGTTGACGAGTTTGCAGGCACCTTGGTGTCGTCTTTGACATGTACCTTGCCCGCAGCCGATGGACTGTCTGCCGGCGTCCAATGAGAGAACGGTGAGAGCTCTATTTCGGCTGGTGCGCAATGAATGACGGCGTCGTGGCGGGAGAGAAAATCCCATTCTAGGATGACGTCGTCAGATCAGGCAGGAATTATGATCAATTCGACGGCGTACAGAGCATCCTGAATAATGACGCGGGCGGTGCACACCGCTGTAGGGTGAATACTTTGGGCGCTGGCTGTACGGAGGGAGAGACCGGAGAGTGGCGTCGTCACTTTTCGCAGTAATCGGCTAAGTATGGCGTCCATGACGGATACTGCGGTTCCAGTGTCGATAAGGGCAGCTGCGCGAACACCGTCCACAAACACGTCTGTCACGTTCGATGGGCTTCGCTGAGGGCTTTCGCAGTTCGATAGCGTCGCAGCCCTTGCCTCGTGGACTGCGACGACTAGTTTTCCTGGTCGCGTGAAACTGGGCGTGGAAGCATCGGCGACAGTGAGCGACGTCGTGGAGACGGTGAACGGCGGGTAGATGTTGCGGGGCGGGACGTCGGTGACATAGGCGGCGCCTGGTCATAATAAGGTCGCTTGATTGGCTGTGAAGGGCTGATGCGACCCGAGGCGGCTGCATGCGATTGCAGTAGCGTGCGACGAGATCGGCGCAACCGCACACGAAGCAGATGGGGCGGTTGTCGGAAGTGCGCCAGCGGTTCGCGTGTCCCATCCATGTCAAGAACGGGATGGACGAGACGGCTGCTGATATGAGTGCATTATGGGCAGCAGTCGGGGCCTCGGGACGACGTCGACGTATGTAGGCGGCACAGCCGCGTCGAAGGCCTTGGGTCCGACGATGGCTTCGGCGTAACTTCGCGGTGCAGCCACAGGAATCGCTGGGGGCGGCCTTGCTGCAGCTTGCGCGTAGCTTAGTGGCGCATGCACTGGAGGCGGTTGGTGGTACTCAGGAATGACCTCGGCGATTTCCTGCTGAATCGCTCGGCGGAGAGGAGGCAGGAGGGTAGTGGGCGGCTGGTCAACACGCTGCGGTGGAGCGAAAGCCAGCAGAGAGACCTGGCGGGCAATTTCCTCACGCACGAACGACTTGATTTCGGCGAGCAAGGTGGAGTGGTCGGAAATGGCCGACAAGCCCGCGAGATCAGCATCGCGTGATGGCGGTCGACGGGTCATCAAGCGCTGCCGGCGCAGCGCCTCGTAGCTTTGGAACAGCGTGATGACCTCTGCCACTGTGCGAGGGTTTTGGCCAGCAGCATGGTGAAGGATCGTCGTCGATGCCTTTCATAATATCCTGATTCTGTCAGACTCCGGCATCCTCGCGTCGGCTTTTTTGCACAAGTCAAGGATCTTCAATGTAGCTTAGAACGATTCACCTGCCTGTTGTACCCGTTCACGTAAACGCTGTTCGGCTTGCAGCTTACGGACGCCAGGGCGGCCAAGCACGTCGACGATGGCGGTATTGAAATCGGACCACGTCGGTAAATCGGATGCATGGTTGCATGGTTGTTGTATCACATGCCTGCCACACCCGCGAGGTAGAAAACCAAGTTGCTCAGCTTGCCTGCTTTGTCCAAGTTATTGGGACACTCACCTGTTCGTAAACCGCGAGCCAGTCCTCCACGTCGGTGCCATCCGCGCCAGTGAAGACAGGAGGGTCGCGGATGCGGGGGACACCGGGACAAGCGGTCGGAGCAGGAGGCGGCGTTTGCTGAGCGGCGTCTTGCGGCATGGTAGATGCACGGTACAGGATCTAAGCTCTAGGGACATCGAATGGAGACCGAAAGCGTGATGACGGTACAGCACCTTCACCACTTTGTTAAGGCGTTTATTGACGGTGGATAGACGGCGACGATGCACAACGACGGAGCGCAGACTCGCAGACTCCCACGAGCACGAGGGGCGTGCTCTCCGAGAAGAGGCGAAGAGGGCCCCACTAGAAGGCGCTCGAGAGGACGACCCATTACAGCGTTCCAATGCTTCTCTACAGTATAATCATTAGTTCTGCGTTATTTATGCACGTCAGTAAAGCATAACTTCGCATAGACATCACTACATGTGCCTTCAAGCAGCATAATTTGTTTTCAATTTGTTCCAATTGGTATCATATGCACGCTGCACAACATACCACCATTTCGACGCATGAAGCCTCCAAAGCCAGATATCGCGTTACTTCCACTATAAAACTGTGTATTGCAGGCACGTACCATGTGCAAGGCTTCAGTTAAAGTGCGCTGGCTATCTCCTTATAGAGTCTAAAGCAATAGTATACAAATATGACACCGGAAACGCACAACGAACGCAAACTAGAAAGTGTAGACAGGTGTTGACGGCAAGTATCTGAACGTTCAGAGTGCAAAAACCAAACGCAGTTCCACGACTGAAATCTGAGGAAACGGCGGAGCTGTGGCCGTTCCATCGATGTTTCATTTCTGTGTTTTTGGTGTTGTATGTGTGTTTTGCTGTGATTCGTGGTGTTTTTTCTGTTAAACTGCGGTTCTTGTGTGTTTCGCTCCGGCGGACTTTGTTTCTTTCGCTGTTTCTCTTGAGCTTGCTTCTACCGAACCTCGGGGTTGGCGGCTTCCCTCCGCACCCGCCGGTTTGCGCTTCCTGCTCTCAAAGTACAAAGTTTGCTGGACGAGGTTGGCGCTCCTGCTATCGTGCGGGCTCTCGCTGCCGCTCGAGCCGTGCTGAGTCGATTATGCGGAAGGCCACGCAGCTCGGAAACACCTGTTCTCATAGGCTACGCCCTCCCTCGGCGTGCTTTCTTACCATCCCGCTCCGGCCCCGTTGCACGGCTCATGTGACCTGCTTGGCGTAGCTGGTCTGATCCCCTCCTACCCCCTCCTCCCCTGCTCAAGGGACCGGGCTCTGCCCCTGCGTAACGCCAGACGCACAGGGTCGACTTAGAACAGCTCCTATTAAGACATTGCATGGAAAATGGCTGAAATCTAGCATTTAACTGAGACCTAACCACCTACGTAACTCTAGGATTGCATAAAGCCAGCGGACTGCAATAATTTAAAAGCATAAGCGCTGTGGTAATAACAAATAAATCAAAAAGCCTGCAGTCGTAATATCTGCTGCCTGTCAAACATCATGGAGCGTGTGAGCCTTCTGTGATATTTGAGAGAAACGTACTCTGGTACATGACGTGCGCACGGAGGGGGCAGGGGGGGCACCCCCCCCCCAGTCGCCGCCTAAGGGGGGGGGGGGTAGGCAAGTCTGCCCCACACACTGACTTAGTAGGGAGGGGAGGGCGCTGCGATCAACCTCCGCTGCCCTGATGAGGAACCTTGCTCACGCCTATGCTCTGATATTTAAGGTTGACAAAGTATGTACACTTAGTCAACCTTAGATATCAGAGTCTGTTGAACCATCAGGATTAACGTGCTATAGCGTAACAACTGTTACTGCGGAAAACTTGCGAATATTGCATTTTAGAAGCCTGAATACGTATGTACACCTCAGAATACGCAGGCCACATTTCTCACACGTGCGCATTCTATAGCATACTTTAACTTTTCGTCGCGAAAAATCTTGAACGTAGTTTGACAGGAGCCGTCATGCTGGAATTTTCACTACCGTTTTTCAGTGCAGTAGGGATCTTTCGCTGGAGTTTGAGATCTAGTAGCTGCGTACGGTGGCGGCAAGAAGCTGCTGCTGTGTAGTACGTACTTGGTTGGTTAGTACTGGGCCATGGCTGTAGCGAAGCCCGTTTCTAGCTTGTGTTTTGCTTCCATTCGCACTTCTTTTCGGGCTTGTTTCTAGTGCGAAAGGATCGT